>NC_089814.1:36308624-36498624 GCF_029633855.1 Hoplias malabaricus | reverse complement strand
TTTTGTCTCATTCTTTTTCTCCTAAGGAGTTTTAGGAAAATCACCATTGTCTCCGAAGTCATTACAGAGCGACCCATGAGCAATAAATATTTCCTATGAGTAGGTATTGCTTTTAATAAATAAATAAATAAATAACTAATAACCACAAATGGCTCTTTGAGTAATATCTGAGAAGAGCCACGTTTGGTTCGCCACAGAACCACATAGGAACGTAAGCTTTTACTGTTTAAAAACATTCTTTAAAACATACAGAAGTGGTTCTTCAAGGGTCCTTTTTCCAAAGGCAGTGTTTCTGTAAAGAGCCATGAGCCTTTAAAGAGCTATTTACATAAACAGTTACATCATTAAGCACCAAAAGTGTTCCTTTATTGTCAAACTTTATAGAACACATTTCACTAAGAATCCACAGCCCAGTGTCTACAGCAGATTAGGGGTCATTTCCAGAAATACTCTACAATATGTGGATTGTATACAGTTTTAAACACAGCTCTGTTGCATGTCTCTACACTGTAAGGTTGTCAGTGAACCCCAAATGGTTCTACAAGGTAGAGATTAAAACCAGGAGCTCTCAAAGAACCATGTGATTGCATAAATGACTCCTTGCCAGGTTAGTGTTCTACGTTTTGATTTAAAGAACCTTTAAAATGGTTCTGTACAGTGCCAAATAATATCCCACTACAGTTACCCTTAAGTCAGCGCCTGTACAGCCCTTTTTTTGTTAAGAGCTAATAACGTTATGGTTCTGTGCTGGTTTAAAGGGGTCTTCCCAGAACCCGTCTAGAACATGTGGATCTTTTTTAACCTTGAAAATGTTCTTATATTCATCTTATACACTTCATATATTTAGAAACCGCTCTTCAAAAAAATCCCTCCGTGGGGCGTTTTTGGGGGAACCATCTTCAGCATTTCAGACGCTAGTTGTTTTAGTCAGTGTAAAACAGGTGTGTCCGTGGTGACGGAGCCTCTTATGACATCACAAACGACCGGAGTCTTACGCAATAAACAATGTGTGCTGAACTGAGGGCACCAGTTACACTCCCAGCACTTTACAGTCAATGGCTCCTCGGTTAGTGTGCGGGGCTTGGCTTGTTGCGTGTGTGCTGGCACATGTCGGTGGTGCCAGCGGCCGAGCCGTAGGTGTGTGGAGTGATCTACCACAGCAGACGCTGCCAGAAAACAATCGAACGGTGGACGGGTCTGCGGTAGGACCACAGTATTCTGGGGTAAAAACCTCTGCTCCAGTTCTTATTGAACCTGGGATCTTCACAAAAGCTGGTAAGGTGCTTCACTTTAGCACCAATCTGGAACACAAATGCATGAATACATTGCCAAATCAAGCATAACATTTAACGTTTATACATATTTTAAAAGGCATGTGTGTAAAAAACACTAATCAAAATGGTTCTGGAAGCAGCGCTGCCTTTGAGGCACCACCCAACAGATGGGGAAGAAAGTGATTGGTTAAAATGGATTGGAGATTTTCAAATACCGTGCTGTAACTGGTTAAAGCTCCGGCTCGACCCAAAGAGACTGAAAAATCACGTTCTGTTTATGAAGACAGGGAACTGCATTCACTGTCCATTTTATCAGTTCAGCACTTTATATTTCTACAATTACAGACGGTAGTCTATCTGTTTCTCTTCATACTTCATTATCTCCCGTTCCTCAGCACTCAGGACCCCCCCACAGAGCAGGTGTGATGTGGCGGTAGACCATTCTCAGTGCTGCAGTGACAGGGGTGTGTTAGGGTGTTGTGTGGATCAGACAGCAGTGCTGCTGTGTGGTCAGTGGAGCTGATAAAATGGACAGTGAGTGCAGATACAAGGTAATCCAGAGATCGTTCAGTGAAAACTAATACGTAGGTTCTCCCTTCTCTAGCTCATGTTAAGAAACAGACCAGAGGATTGAAGGAGTTTGTGAGTAAGGTGCTGGAGCACTTCTACCGACACGCTCCTCATGCTGCCATCTACGCTTTCCCCATCACCTTCACGGCCATGACTCTTCTTTGCTGTCTAACGTGAGTTACTCCACTCAGGACTGAACCAAACCAGGATTAATGTGTGCAAAATCTAAGCTGTAGGCAACAGTGACAAACAGCTCTTTGGGCACAAGATGAAACACCATAAGTACTGTCCATTTTTGTAGCCCCTCCCCCTCGTAATTAATCAGCTCACCTATGTTAGGGTGTACACACTGTGGACACATTCAGCTGTGCTAGATTTAAGATGAAAAGGGATGATCTGAACTAAAGGCACCATGGTTTATACACCAGCTGTACAGGATCCTGTATCGTCCCATATGTCACTCACTCATTCTCACTCATTGTCTGTAACGGTTATTCAGTTCAGGGCGGCGGTGGGTCCGGAGCCTACCTGGAATCACTGAGTGCACAGTGGGAACACACCCTGGAGGTGTGTCACAGGGCGACACACACTCACACATTCAGACCTATGGACACTTTTGAGTCTCCAATCCACCTACCAATGTGTGTTTTTGGAGCGTGGGAGGAAACCTGAGCACCCAGAGGAAACCCACACAGACACAGAGAGAACACACCACACTCCTCACAGACATTCACCCGGAGGAAACCCCTGCAGGCACAGGGAGAACACACCACACTCCTTACAGACAGTCACCCGGAGGAAACCCACGCAGACACAGGGAGAACACACCACACTCCTCACAGACAGTCACCCGGAGGAAACCCACTCAGACACAGGGAGAACACACCACACTCCTCACAGACAGTCACCCGGAGGAAACCCACGCAGACACAGAGAGAACACACCACACTCCTCACAGACAGTCACCCGGAGGAAACCCACGCAGACACAGGGAGAACACACCACACTCCTCACAGACAGTCACCCGGAGGAAACCCACGCAGACACAGGGAGAACACACCACACTCCTCACAGACAGTCACCCGGAGGAAACCCACGCAGACACAGGGAGAACACACCACACTCCTCACAGACAATCACCCGGAGGAAACCCACGCAGACACAGGGAGAACACACCACACTCCTCACAGACAGTCACCCGGAGGAAACCCACGCAGACACAGGGAGAACACACCACACTATTCACAGACAGTCACCCGGAGGAAACCCACGCAGACACAGGGAGAACACACCACACTCCTCACAGACAGTCACCCGGAGAAAACCCACGCAGACACAGGGAGAACACACCACACTCTTCACAGACAGTCACCCGGAGGAAACCCACGCAGACACAGGGAGAACACACCACACTCCTCACAGACAGTCACCCGGAGGAAACCCACGCAGACACAGGGAGAACACATCTCACTCCTCACAGACAATCACCCGGAGGAAACCCACGCAGACACAGGGAGAACACACCACACTCCTCACAGACAGTCACCCGGAGGAAACCCACGCAGACACAGGGAGAACACACCACACTATTCACAGACAGTCACCCGGAGGAAACCCACGCAGACACAGGGAGAACACACCACACTCCTCACAGACAGTCACCCAGAGGAAACCCACACAGACACAGAGAGAACACACCACACTCCTCACAGACAGTCACCCGGAGGAAACCCACACAGACACAGAGAGAACACACCACACTCCTCACAGACAGTCAGAAATTAATGTGTTTATAAACCTATTTTCATAAAATACTCTGCTGTACTTTGTACTTTCTGTATTTTGTGTCTCATATTTCAGTATCTAAATGTCTTTACATGAACATAATGTACTGAAATATTACTTTTGATTTGTTATATTGTGTTTTACATGAAATATTGATTTTTTTGTCATGTTAATGTCTTTCACAGATGTGCTATTGACAGACCTGTGGAGTCATACAGACGTTCTAACACCTTGAAGGACCCCACTTAATAATATGTGGTTTCCCTTAAAATGCCAAGCTATCATTAAAGAATGCAAATTGAAAGCAAAGTATTTTGTCAAAATGCAGCGTCCAGTGGAAATGAGCGATAAAGGCAACGTCCACGATTCTGGGGAACTGCTGTTCTCTCTGGTTTGTTTAAGTTCAGAAGCTCTGCGTCTTTTAAGGTTTAACTGTGTATTTGAGGAAAAAAAACTACTGTTGCTTGCACGTGGCTGAAGTTGAGTTTGTTCATTCAGAATTCAACAGCCAGGGCTCTTACTTTCACCAAGCGTTGAGCTCATATCACTCCTGTACGTCATCAATTGCATTGGCTTCCTGTAGAGTCTAAGATTAAATATAAAATTCTTCTCTTAACATTTAAGGCTCTACACAGTCTGGCTCCTACACACGTCTCTGATCTTATTTCTTCCTATTGTTCCCCCTCTCTGCCTTAGATCTTCTAACTCTGGACTTCTTGCTGTGCCTTCTTTTAGACTTTCTACTCTGAGTGATTAGTCTTTCAGCGTCGCTGCCGCTGTGATTGTAAAGTGTCCTTGGGTTTGTGAAAGGTGCTGTATAAACAGAACTTATTATAATTATATTATTAACTGTTTAAAATACCACTGAAACACGTTTGAGCCTCTAGTGGTTTAGTTTTGAAGCACTGTGTCCCGTGTCCAAAAAAACACTGGACAGTTACCACACGGTGAGGGAACATCATCTGAATTGTATGTGGGTTATTATTATTATTATTATTTTATTACTAAAACCATGAATGCTGTCTTTAAATAAACGATTTTGACAATAAGTATTTTTACATTAAGGTAACATTTTTCAATTTTTTTCCGCAGTCCACGAAACCTGTTTATTGTACTGTAAATTTGAAAAAAATCTGAAAATATTTTTAAAAAATGCCATTCTCTGTACGGAGTTTGGAGTGTTCTCCTCATGTCAGTGTGGGCTTTTTACCACAGTCCTAAAGCAAACCTCTCACCTGGAGTGAGTGTGAGTGACTGGGTGACTCTGATGACGTCATCAAACCTCTTGGCTTTGTCAATTTGAATATTTTTAAACTAATTTTTAAACTGAGTGCTGAACTGACGACAGCGCCCTCTAATGACCGTCAGTGACAGGTGCTGTAAATAGTGTGCACTGAAATATTGAAAATGTGTTTAAAATCATTGTATTGTGTTGAAACGTTTGATATTGTGATATTTATTGATATTGAAATATTGCCCAGCTCCACACACAGAAGTGCCCCAGTGCAAATATCTCTATTTTTTCATGATTTAAATTGAACCTGAAGGCATTTTTAAACCTGATGACTAACTGTGTGCAGTGTGTGTGTGTGTGTGTGTGTGTGTGTTTCCTGTTCTCTGGATTTAGGTCTGAGGTGTGTCGACAGAGTTGTGTTTTTGTGGTGGGGTCGGATTGTGTCTGATGTGTTCTTCTAGCCACGCTAGTGTTTTCTAGCCACGCCCATCTCTTGTGTAACATGACTACTGTTCACCACAAGGGGTCGTGGACACTTCAGTTACTTCAGTCTTAGACACACACACACACACACACACACACACCTCTTCAGACCAATGGTAAAGACAACAATAAAAAATGATCAGATCAACAAACAATACATAAATAAACAAGATACTATTATTATTATTATTATTATTTAAACAAATACATTTGCTTTAGTTTCTTCATAAATGTGGCAGGAAGGAAATCGTAATGTGTGTCTAAAACGAGTCGGCTCTTTGACTCAGAAGAGTCGATTCAAACGAGTCGATTGTTGTTGATAGGTAAACTCAATTTTTAAAAATTAGTAGAGATTGAAATTCTGTCTAAAAATCACAGAATCCTTCTCTTTAACCCCAATAAAGTCAATAAAATGTTAACATCAGTGATAAAAAGTGACTGATTAATCAGCGATAACTCGTTTTATTGCATTTTTTTTTAGCAGTTAAAGCAGTTAAACAATTTACCACCTATTTAACAACTTAACATTCACATTTTATTTAAAAAAATAAAAATAATAATAAGATAAACATAATATAGACTTTGCTAATTTTTGGGAAATTAAATAATAAATCTTTATAACCACTGTGTACGTGATTATAATTCATAGCACACCATACAGGGGAGTAGCCAATTCCTATTTGCTGTTAATATAAGATAATAATTTATTTCATCATTCACCACAGCCCTATCATGTGCCTAAAGAGGGTTGAGCCACGCCAAAGCCCTCCCTGGAGTTTACTATGTATTTTGTAGATGTAATAAAAGGCTAATATAGAGCATTCCCAGTGAACAAGGAACGTCCCTGGACGTTCAAAATAGGGCTAAAAGTAGTCTGTCCATCAAGGACATATTTTAAACGTCAATGGACGTCCAAAATCCATCTTAATAAGTTAGTTAAGTGGTGACCAATCGATAACGTCAGTGGACGTCCAAAATACATCTTAATAAGTTAGTTAAGTGGTGACCAATCGATAACGTCAGTGGACGTCCAAAATCCATCTTAATAAGTTAGTTAAGTGGTGACCAATCGATAACGTCAGTGGACGTCCAAAATCCATCTTAATAAGTTAGTTAAGTGGTGACCAATCGATAACGTCAATGGACGTCCAAAATCCATCTTAATAAGTTAGTTAAGTGGTGACCAATCGATAACGTCAGTGGACGTCCAAAACACGTTTTATACAAGTAATTTATTTCGGGACCAATTATTAACGTAAATGGACGAATAGTCGTCTTTTCAATGTCTGTGTTTGGACGTCTTTTCAACTTTCATTTTTAACCTTAAGAGAACGTTGATTAGATGGCAGTCGTTACGTTATTTCAACGTTGAATCAACGGCTAAATGTTTACTGGGTTAACCCTTAAACCAGCCTTAAAAGAGACTCTTCAGTGTTAGCACTAATACAATATGTGCGTCTGCTAACAGATATCCTTTAGCAAAGGAGAGCCATGTGGTCCACACTTTATTCAACAAACCTGCTACAATAATCACATATCCACCTCTGATTAGTCTGTTCTCACTGGCTTTTCCCCCATGGGCCTCCCTTTTTATATTTTTTCTCTTCTGAACTGGTTAGTACTGATTTATTTTCACCATGGCTCCCTGGTTGGATAGTCCTTGCACTACTGGTTCATATTAGAGATCCCCACAATCGGGGACGGGGGACCCACTGAGTGGGCCTCTAGTCTTTTTAAAGAGTCTTGTCCAGTGAGTAAAACGATCCGAGTGAGTAAAATTAACATCGTCTCGGACTCACCTTTCAGAGCTCCACATGACTGTGCCATATTTATCTGGCTCTTATAGTCTGTGTGTCAGTAGTGTTATTTCAGGGCTGTCACTACAGATTAATGATTGGAGGTTAAGCTTTAGCTTTGGGGGGGGGGGGGTAGTTGGGGGGGATAGTTGATAAACTATTAACTGATTATCAACAGGTATCTGGAAAATGCAGTTAACGTCAGGCAAGAACATAAACATCAGTTTAGTCTGCGCTACATACTGCAGAGTGTAACACAGGAACATTTTAACTGGGATTTTTCAGCAGCTTTCGTTCTTTACCTTCATCAATAATGAGGTTTCCTCTGCAGCATCACGCCATTTCAACTAGTGCCTCAGTGGCTTTCAGTTTGGTTCATTACAGATTCTAACAGGCATCAATTAATGTATTTATCTTTTCCTTCAGGAAACTCATTCACGGTGTGTGTTTTCTGTCAAGAAAGCAGTATAGACCAGGGGTCGGCAACCTTTACCACTCAAAGAGCTGTTTGGACCCCTTTCACACAGCAAAGAAAACACTGGGAGCCACAAAACCCTTTTGAAAATTGAAATGAAATAACTGCATATAACAGTTTTTTTTTTTTTTGCCTTTGTGCTTTGTATAAACAAACTACACTGTGTTACATTTATGAAATCAATGAACGACTGCAGAGAAAATGAAATAACATTTCTGCATTCAACAAAACATTTTTAACTCCGAAAAAAAAGACGTCGGGTTGAAGGTTAAGTAAAATACTCAATGTCTATTTGAGTCCTTGTGGTAATGGGGAAAAACGCTGAACTTAAATTATCCACTGGCAGCAAACAACACTGCTGTCCTCTCTCTGTGTGACGTCATTATTTTACTGGCGCCGTGCAGCGGTCAAAAAGTTCAAGAAACCGCACACTGGCGGGTGTCGCACGTTGGACGTTGTGACGTGTATAAAGAGCGACACAAATATTTTAAATATTAAATATTAAAATATTTTAGATGTTACAAGATCGCCATAACCTTCATAGAATTACATTTTAAAAATGAACGAACCAAAATAAAATACGTTTTAATTAAACATTAATTATTTTCAAAAGCTGAGCCGCATCAGAGGGATCAAAGAGCCGCGGGTTGCCGACCCCTGGTGTAGACCGATAGCCAACGGCGTCAAAGGGACATTCAGTAACAGCAGCAGCTGTACGGTTCCCCTAAAACAGGTCTAACGACATCCATGTAGTATTTTATTCTATTCTAGTAAGCACTTTCTTTAATATCTGTTGTAGTCTGTGTAGTTCTCTGTTCATTCATTCATTCATTGACTGTAACTGTTTATCCAGTTCAGTGGGTCCCTACCGGGCATGAACACACCCTGGAGGGGGCGCCTTGTCTTCCTGAGCATTCACCACAACATATGCTCGGGCAAACAGCCTGCGGTGGTTTTAAAGTGAGTCTGAACCCTGACCGAGCGAGAGGTTTACAATGAATGGATGAATGAGGGAATCGTCACAAAAGGGTTGAGTGGGAGAGTCAGCTCTTACTGTGTTGAGACGAACCGATTCTCTGATTCACTAATGCGCGCCTGTGCATGAGCGAAGGGGCGGGGCCAGAGGAGGCGCCTCGTCCAATCCAGGAAGCCGCTGCGCGTAACGATATGTAAATGAATGCTGCGTTTAGAGCGGTGGAAGAGCGACCTAGGAAAAGACAAGGAGAGGGAGAAAAAGCTAGATATAGAAGGGGCCCGAGGAGAGCTGCCGGACAACGGGGGAGAGAGGGAAGGAGCCACGCGGAGCACATGGACTCGACAACACGGACTTCTCACGGGATTTCTCCGGGCTCCTGACGTTAGTTGCCGGTTTTAGCACGGACACGGCGCCGCTCTGCTGCTAGCAAAACAAACGCGGCCGTAATAAGTTGTTTATTCACTGACCTTTGCGTTTTTTTGGGGGAGGGTGGGGTGTGGTACGCGTTTATTTCCACACACGTCAGTTAACGTTATATCACTCCAGTCAGGTTCCCGGTGAAATTCGGGAGGAGGGCATTAATGTGTCTGCGAGGACGGCGGCTAGCTGCGTGGATCAGTCTACGTTTTGGGGTACAGATGGTTTAACTCCATTAAATTAAAGGAGAACGCCCGGTGATGGGGACTACGTTCTGTAACGTTACCATGAGCTGCTACATTTGATGAACGTTGACGTTACCTAACCATAGCCTGTTGGGTATATATCTGGTATAACCGCTAAAACTAGAGTGGCCAGCTCTGTTTTCATTTGTTATTATTGAAATAACATAAATGTTGTGACTCGATTTCGTACCGGTATTCTTCACAACGTTTCAGGAACGTCACATATACGCAGATAACGTTGAAACAACATGTCCAGGGTTTGGAAGGGTTGGGCTTACAAAGAATAAAAGAAGGTAGCGAAATAAATGAGTGTTCAGTGCTTATTTTCGTCAGTTTGCTCGCTTTGTGTAACGTTATGTGAACGTTTGTGAGCTCGCCGACGCTGCACAGCTCTAACGGTCGTGTTGTTCTCGCACTGGTTAAACTCCGCTCTGAGGACCGCTGCAGTTGATGTTTCGACAAGAAGTCAGTGTGCTATCCTTCATTCCGTCTTGTTCGTACCTGTTCCAATACGAGAAGAGGAACATGTCCCGGTATAACATCTACAGCCTGCTGGACTGGGTCTACGGCGGCGTGGACCCCAAATTCGAGGGCAACGGAGGGCCCGAGTGCGCCGCCTTCCTCGCTCCGCAGCAGCGGTTCTACGAGAGCCTCGTCATCGTGCTGCTCTCCGTGGTGGAGGTGCTGGTGGCGCTCAGGAAGATCAACGTGGCCAAGGAGCACCGGGAGGCGGTGAAAGACGGACGCAGGAATAAAGAGGACAGCATGGGCAAGAACCTGTTGCTCGTGGCTCTGTGCATGACTTTTGGCGTGGAGGTCGGCTTCAAGTTCGCCACAAAGACCGTCATCTACCTTCTGAACCCTTGCCATGTAGTCACCATGGTGCAGGTAGGTGGTCAGCCCCATCACACTTCAGTACACTTACACTGCCCTGGTGGAAAAGAGTGTGTACTTAAAGTGTGCTATTGTGGAACCACAAATCTGTACTACATCATTACTAATGTGCAATTTAAATGACATTAAGTTACACGTAATAGACACTGAGTGAAGTAGTCATATGTTATTTCTGCAAATCTAAGTACACTTTAGATATATTTATGAGGCTTAGTGTTGTATAAGTAACATTTAGATCATTTACAGTGTTGTAGTGCGTAAAACTCTATATTGGTGTATTTTGTGCTACTGTGTCTGCGTGGGTTTCCTCCGGGTGACTGTCTGTGAGGAGTGTGGTGTGTTCTGTCTGTGACTGCGTGGGTTTCCTCCGGGTGACTGTCTGTGAGGAGTGTGGTGTGTTCTCTCTCTGTCTGCGTGGGTTTCCTCTGGGTGACTGTCTGTGAGGAGTGTGGTGTGTTCTCTCTGTGTCTGCGTGGGTTTCCTCCGGGTGACTGTCTGTGAGGAGTGTGGTGTGTTCTCCCTGTGTCTGCGTGGGTTTCCTCCGGGTGACTGTCTGTGAGGAGTGCGGTGTGTTCTGTCTGTGACTGCGTGGGTTTCCTCCGGGTGACTGTCTGTGAGGAGTGTGGTGTGTTCTCTCTCTGTCTGCGTGGGTTTCCTCTGGGTGACTGTCTGTGAGGAGTGTGGTGTGTTCTCTCTGTGTCTGCGTGGGTTTCCTCCGGGTGACTGTCTGTGAGGAGTGTGGTGTGTTCTGTCTGTGACTGCGTGGGTTTCCTCCGGGTGACTGTCTGTGAGGAGTGTGGTGTGTTCTCTCTCTGTCTGCGTGGGTTTCCTCTGGGTGACTGTCTGTAAGGAGTGTGGTGTGTTCTCCCTGTGTCTGCGTGGGTTTCCTCCGGGTGACTGTCTGTGAGGAGTGCGGTGTGTTCTGTCTGTGACTGCGTGGGTTTCCTCCGGGTGACTGTCTGTGAGGAGTGTGGTGTGTTCTCTCTCTGTCTGCGTGGGTTTCCTCTGGGTGACTGTCTGTGAGGAGTGTGGTGTGTTCTCTCTGTGTCTGCGTGGGTTTCCTCCGGGTGACTGTCTGTGAGGAGTGTGGTGTGTTCTGTCTGTGACTGCGTGGGTTTCCTCCGGGTGACTGTCTGTGAGGAGTGTGGTGTGTTCTCTCTCTGTCTGCGTGGGTTTCCTCCGGGTGACTGTCTGTGAGGAGTGTGGTGTGTTCTCCCTGTGTCTGCGTGGGTTTCCCCCGGGTGACTGTCTGTGAGGAGTGTGGTGTGTTCTCTCTGGGTGCTCCGGTTTCCTCCCACGCTCCAAAAACAAACATTGGTAGGTGAATTGGAGACTCAAAATGTCCGTAGGTGTGTGTGTGTGTATGTGAGTGAATGTGTGAGTGTGTGTCGCCTGTGAAGGACTGGCACCCCATCCAGGGTGTGTTCCTACCTTGCTCCCAGTGATTCCGGGTAGGTTCCGGACCCACCGCGACCCTGAACTGGATAAGGGTTACAGACAATGAATGAATGAATGATTGTTTATATTAATGATATTATTTAATATTTGACTAATAATTTAAGCTCAATTTAATGAGTTCAGAGAAATATATATCAGTTGTATTAGAAGAGTGACAAAAATAACATATGACTAGTTCACTCCGTGTAACTCAGTTTAAGTGAAATTACATATTAGTAGTGATTTAGTACAAATTAATGGTTCCAAAATAACATCACTGTACTTTTTAGTTTAGACTACGGTAACTGTAGATCCAGATCAAGAATTCTCATTGTGGTAAGTGAACTCATTGGTCAAACAGACTTTAAATGTCTTTAACCACAAAAAAAAAACGCTTTAAGTGATACAGAACAAATTGGAGCAGCTGCACATGAGCATATGGCCACTATACCCTAGAGTATAAAACCCCCAGTCATTGGGGAGTGGAGCGGTAGAGCGGCCATGGGGCTGTAGCCAGTATCTTTGGGAACAACTGGTATCCAAATCCTCACCAATATAATGGCTGAATGCCACCAGATCCTTTATAGAAGTTCCAACATGTAACATGAGACCTTCCCTTGACAATCAGGGTTGTAGCAAAGGACCTGGACGCTTACCAATTAAATCCTTACACTCTTCATTTCTGAAGAACCTTTGACTGAAAGGCACATCTATAGGATGCACAGCTGAGTTTTTGTAACTCACGTTTTCACATTTGGACTGGGAAATGAACGGTAGGTTTTGAATCTACAATGATTCATATTAAAAAGTAAAGGGTGATTAGTTTTCCATTATATGAGCCCTTTTAAGGTTGTCATCCTTAAATAAGTCCTAATGATTCCCAGATGTGGACTCTGAGACTTACTGAGTTGTCATAGTTTCCCCACATCACCTTCCCCTAATTTATTTTATTATTATTTGTAGTAAATATGCAATAATTATTTTATAACCATGAAATAAACGCTCCTTTCTAACATTGTCAGTTACAAGCTCACGTCCTAAAAACTGTCATAAAGCAATGAAGCTGTAGGGTATGCGTAAAGACATAGTTCAAGATTGAAATCAAAAGACACATTTTATAAAATTCAGACGGTGTTTCCTCACCATTCACTAGCGCTCAAGTCTGTCATGTTTTTACGAAACCCTGGGGTCTAAATGAATGTAAAACAACAGCTGGCTAGTTGCTAGTTTCTCTCTCTGCTTCATAGGTGGGTAATATTTGACGTAACATGGAAATGTCTCCACACTCAGGAGACGGCTAACTGCATTAGCGACAGTGCTACAAAACAAAACGACTCGAGTTACAAATGAGCTTCTGTGGTAATTCAAACAGTGAATAAAAACTTAATCCGCGTACAGTCATTCTTCTCCCTCAAACACACCGTTCCACCTTAAAAGACGCAGAGCTTAGAGCACGCAAAGATTTAAAGGAAACATCCATTAACGTTGTACCTTTGTTCCAGTGTGAGGAAACTACCACAGGTAAGAAACACCTACTGTTCATCCAGCACATTCTCCTTTGTGAAAATGCGTGATGTGTTAATGGACAATGTGTTTACAACTCGTGTCAAACTAACAAGCATTTTTTAATGAGGATTTTGAAAAGGGTGTGCTGTATCCTCCCTGAAGAACATGTCACATCTAGAAACATTCCTAAGCTCAGCCTTGGGGCACACACTGTGGCCTGACGCTACTTATTTATAGAGATGCTGCTTTTCCACAGTGACACAAATAATAAGTTGCCTGTACGTTTAAAATTACGATAACGGCTCTTCAGTTAGTTAGAAGCTAAATGTGAACAAAGGAAATGCAATAATCAGCAAACATTATACGAAATTGCATCATACCCTTGGAGGAACTGTTAGCTGTAAGTGACGCAACTGAACGGGCAAACTCTTGGTATGTGAAATGTAGTGATTAACGTTCCTTTCGGAAATCTTCTCAGTGTTGGGACCTAAAAATGTCTTTGGGGTTCGATATTGGATCCACATTTTGCTCATGTTGGTATTTCATTTCTTTCTGTTTTATCTTTATCTGGTTTGAAACTCTGTGCTGGTAAATTATGTACACCCAGCATTAACATGCATCCTGGCTGAGCATAAGGGGCTCATAGATGATGAATTTCATACATAATTTATGTGGAAAGGAGTGACGCACACGTGAACCATGTTCTTTGTCGCTGTCGAGTACAAATCAGGATGCATTACCATTAACACTACACATGCGGTTTGGTCTGATGTGTCCTAGTCCACTTCCGAAGTCGGTTTGAATGCACCCTCGAGACACAATGTACCCCATTCACACTTCTACCCGTGTTGGCCACTTATGGTGTGATCACCCTGGACGCATGTCAATTCCAGGTGTGCACAGGGCCATACTGTAAACTGACCAGAAGTCACCCCTCTTCCCAGCCTTGCTTTGTGTTCTGAGATTAAAAAAAAAAACATACATCTCGGACATCAGGAACTGCAAAACTAATAACACACTACTTATTTTGACAGTATTATAGCTCTGGTGTTCACTAGTGATCTGTGCTCTTGATGATGTCACAGGTGTTTGCACACTTGGTCTAAAATAACCAGAGCTAGTTCCGTCATGTAAATGTCTGTTGTCAAAACAATACTCAGTTGAACCTGTTTCCTTGGCAGACTAACAATACAGAGGCAACAGTTCCTCAGATGAGAGCTTTTATTGGATGAGTAGTGCTCAGTGGCCGTAGACAACCACTTTTAGGAGCACTGCTGCTGCCTCGGAGCCCTAGTGTTGTCCACGCTCAAGGTTCTTTCTTCATTCTGTGAATCAAGGACTGGATGTTAGTTCAATATCAATATTTATTTAAACTGGTTCAATAACAATATGATTTTTAAACACGTTTACAATATTTCAGTGCTCGTCACTGACTGACGGTCATTAGAGGGCGCTGTCGTCAGTTCAGCACTCACCTTACAAAGCCAAGGGGTTTATGTTGGATGGTGAGGTCGTGTTCCTTGTTTGTTCTTGGCAGTGAACTATGAGGCAAAGAACAACTAAACTATCCTTCGTTAATCGTGATGGAGGTAAAATGTTCAGTAAATAGATGAGGCCAGATTGAATAGATGTTTACTTAAGGGAACGCTGGAGAGGAATTACCCCTTTTTTGGCTCCTGGGCTCCCCCTACCAGCTGCTGAGTGTAAATCAATGTTACAGATCAATAACTCTCAAAATACTGACTAAAACGTATCACTAACACAACAACACATCAAGGCAGCATCGGTCTGGACTCATCTCAGCTCACGCCAGTGAATAATCGCAGTCCAATATTAACTCTGTGTGGCCTCTGACTGTCACTCCCTTGCTTCCTCTTGACAATCCAAGTGTATTGAGCAATACTGAGCTTGCTTCACCTTGTAGTGAGCGTCAGATATGTGCCATAAAGACTAAGCAGTTCTATTTTTTAAATATAGCTCTACTTTTTAAAGGGCCCAGCCCCAGAGAGCAGTGACTGAGGTTCTGTTCTCCATGTTAACGGTTGCAATCATTTAAGCTGTAATTTTTAAGGTAAACATACTACACAAGTGTTACATTATGGCTGGTTAATATGTAGTGAGAATGCACCAGACCGTCCACGTTACTGTGTGTTCCAGCCTATTGCACCAATGACCCTGGCAACTCCCCCAGTCCCGTTCATTCTTGTGTCTTTTGTTTGTTCTGGGAAGTTTTTAAGTGGATTTTATACGGAATTATATCATATCGACCAAAATCTAGATTTCGCCTGTATCGTCCAGCTCTATATGCAAATGAAAGCAGCTATCACAGACCACACTTCTGTCTGGATTTGGATGGTGTGCACCACGTGGCAACGGAAACATAGAAATGCTCCAAAGTTACTCGGAATAAAAGTTTAGGGGGGGTTTTATTTTGAAGAAACCTGTTTTCTTTCAGATAGTGACAGCATGTTACACTCGGGCAGCAAAGAGTATTATTTTAAAAAATAGCAATTATTACAGGCCTTGGGTTGCAATAATTAAAATGTGTTAATAATTAGTTTAATTTACCTGTAGTTTAAGAACTTCCAGTGCACTAATTTCCAAATAAAAGCTCTTAATCACAGACTAATTCATTTATCTTTTGTTTGTAATTAAGAGGTGCTTAGTCTCAGGAGTACATTAGAAAACCCACATAAAAAGTGGGTCACGGTTTGTGCGACTAAATCCCAGTCCGGAAAGTTGTGTTAACAAGGCGAGCTTGCTCATTCACTCAGTGTTGTACAAGCACACGGCTGTAACGTGTTTCACAAAAGAATAAGTGAGTGTCTCAGGAAGCAGGAGGAGGTTGCTCAAAGATGGAGACACGTTTTAAGAAGAAAAACAAATCCTTTTTGAGGCAGGAAGAAGTGTTTTGTTGATTTGTAGATATACTAAAACAATTTCTAAATAAGTACATGCATCATCAACTACAGTAGAATAAATCTACATTTTATAGAGGTTTGTAAATGGTGTGAAATCTATTTATTAATAGTTATTAAGTTAAAAAAATCATTTATAGTCATTAATAATCAATTATAACAACACAGACAGAAAGGGCAACAATGAACGGGTGTTTGCCAAATAGTGAACCCGCATGCGTCTACAGTTAGACCTCGGATCTTGCCGAATACTGACCTCACTGTTTCTCCTCCATCAGTCGACATTCAGTGATGTATAAAAAGACACTCTGTTAGTGGTTACACTTTGTTAAATGGTTAAACGTGTGAATAAACGTGTGCTGAAGCTGGGAGTTAACATTCACATTCTCAGGTCTGAGCTTTTCCTCCACATTTTCAGTAAGTTCTGACACGTTCAGCTTTAGATATTAAACACATTTAAGGTGTTTACAACCTAGTTAATAACCATGTAATTAACAGGTTTTTAAACTATTTATAAACCTTTATAATTGTAGTTTAATTTTAAAATGGTACCCAGTATATTATTATTATTATATATTTTAGTTGAATATATATATATATATATATATATATATTGCTTATAGGGCTGGACAATTTAATATCAATATATATCGCAATATAAACTGTTTCAATAAACAGTAATGATTTTTGAACACAATTTTAGTACACATTATTTTCAGCATCTGTCACAGACCGACGGTCATTAGAGGGCGCTGTCGTCAGTTCAGCACTCAATTTAAAATTTAGTTTAAAAATATTAATATTTACAAAGTCAAGAGGTTTATATTTGGTCATGTTATTGTTTCTTGTTTGTTCTTGGCCTTTTTTTATATTGGTCATATCAATATTGGAAATATATTGTATTGACTGGGGGAAAAAAAAAAAAGCTTATCATGATCTAAATTTAGGCCGTATCGGCCAGCCCTATTTGATTGTACATTTTATATATTTGCTTATTCATGTTTTCATGAGAACCATGTGCCCCATTGATTGTAGCCCATATCCAGTTCAGGGCAGCAGTGGGTCTGGGGCCTACCCACTGGGAGCAAAGCAGGAACACACCCTGAAGGGTGCGCCAGTCCTTCACAGGGAGACACATTCACTCCCAGACACTTTTGTGTCTCCAATCCACCTACCAACCTGTGTTTTGGAGCGTGGGAGGAAACCGGAGCACCCAGAGGAAACCCACGCAGACACAGAGAGAACACACCACACTCCTCACAGACAGTCACCCGGAGGAAACCCATGCAGACACAGGGAGAACACACCACATTCCTCACAGACATTCACCCGGAGGAAACCCACGCAGACACAGGGAGAACACACCACACTCCTCACAGACAGTCACCCGGAGGAAACCCACACAGACACAGAGAGAACACACCACACTCCTCACAGACAGTCACCCGGAGGAAACCCATGCAGACACAGGGAGAACACACCACATTCCTCACAGACATTCACCCGGAGGAAACCCACGCAGACACAGGGAGAACACACCACACTCCTCACAGACAGTCACCCGGAGGAAACCCACACAGACACAGAGAGAACACACCACACTCCTCACAGACAGTCACCCGGAGGAAACCCATGCAGACACAGGGAGAACACACCACATTCCTCACAGACAGTCACCCGGAGGAAACCCACGCAGACACAGGGAGAACACACCACATTCCTCACAGACAGTCACCCGGAGGAAACCCATGCAGACACAGGGAGAACACACCACATTCCTCACAGACAGTCACCCGGAGGAAACCCACGCAGACACAGGGAGAACACACCACATTCCTCACAGACATTCACCCGGAGGAAACCCACGCAGACACAGGGAGAACACACCTGGAGCTGTGTGACTGAGACAGTACCTGCTGTACCACTGTGCTGCCCCAGTTAGAAGTTCTGAATGTCAGTTTTGATTAAATGCCCAGCCTTAATATTTGCTGACTTCTACTGGCTCTCAGTGTTCGATGTTTGCCAGTTGAAAATAACACCAGTATTTCAAAACAAGGCTCTTATAAAGCAGTTGCTCAATGAGCAAACAAATATTATTTACACTTCCTAGCACTTGTTGCAGGGGTGCTGTAACCTCATGTTTTAATGCTTGGTGCCAGTGTTTATTGATGTAGACAGTTTTGGAGCAGTACCAATATAAACCTCTCTGATAAGGAGGGCGGGCCTTTAGATCTTTTTTTATCCTTAAAAAATAACGTTTAAACTAGGCCCTCCCTGACATTTTTCATGGTTCGTAGCTTATGATACAGACTTGCTGCCTGTTTTTTGCTAGTTTTCTGTGAACTTTACATTTACCTAAAAAAATCCAACTGCACAAGTAGGGCTTGTACTGCATTCCATTGTGTGAGATTAAAGTGAGTGTGAAATACCAATATTAAAGCCTAGGTGTTTCGATGAGTCATGAAGCCTGCTGTCACGAGTAAAAGTGAAAGGAATTTTAAAAACATTTTGAAAACTGTTGGAAGCTATTTCTTTCTCCTTTTCACCTGAGCGTACATAGGATTTCTTTAAATATTCTAAGAGAACTCTAGTAGAAAAGGGGAGTGGGGTTCACTGGTTTAGAATCGACATTGTTGTGTGTTCAAGGCTTGGTTAGAGTCATGCTTCTGAAAACAGAGGAATTTGTTCTCCGCATTTAACCCAATCCGTGCAGTGAAACTGTAACGAAACCGGAACGTGGCAGACGCTTGCAGATGAAAACAGGGGGAAGAATAGTGACGAGGCAGAACACAACACACAGGAGAAATGAGGATAAGAACAAACAGTCTCAATAACATAGCACAGAAGACAACGGGAAACACGGTAAGTCCAAACACAATAGAAACACAGTGATAGGAGCTCAGTATTTTCTAACGCGACCGAAGGCAATACTTCGTAAAGAGCAAGTAACACTCTGTCCTAATACACACACACACACTAACTGAGTTAACCAGGTGAAACAGATTAGAACTCAGGGGATGATGAACGAGGAAGCCACTCCTGACTGGCTGACTGCGGGCATGTGACAGGAACTTGGGACAGAGTGGAATCATGGGAAGTGAAGTCCACTCTGTCTTGAGGGTTCATAGAGAGGTGGGGAGACTCGATAGGTATGACAGAAACTTACACACTAGGGGGCAGTGAGCAGTGCTAGTCATAGCCACGGCGCCCAGGGAGCAGTTGGGGGTTAGGTGCCATGCTCAAGGGCATTTCAGTCATGACCTGCCGGCTCTGGGGATCGAACCAACAACCTTCCAGTTCCCTACCCACCAGACGACGGCTGCCCCATATAAAGACACGTGATTGTTCACAGTGGAGGCATGTAGTATCACATCAAATCCACGGCTGAGGCGACCTTGAGCAAGGCACCGAACCCACAACTGCTTACCCTCATCCTGTTAACACACCGCGTGTGAACTACACCTTTCCTTTCTAGAAGCACACCCACCCTTCAGCTAACACAAGCCAGACAGAAAATCTCTGCTTCGGAGCTTGCTGTTCAGTTAAGTCTAAGAGCCATAGCCTTTCGAGGTCTGGCAATCTTCAAGCACTGAATGTGTTGTTTTTTCCCCAGATGCCGTGACATTTTTATCTTGTTTTCCTTGTGGCAAATTGTGTTTGCTGTAGCTGAAATGATATTTTTGTCTCCACTATGCAGCATTTTACATTGTAATTGTACCCAGCAGGCTCTACACTTTCACCTTTGTTAAGTTTCAGTGTGCCAGCCAGCCGTGCATTTAAATTCAAAAGGGGCACCAAAGGGCAAATAGAAAAATGTAATGAAGTGTAAAACTACATATGGTTTTCACATGAATGAGCACTCATCTAAGCTTCCTGTGTAAATTTGTCCTTATGTCCTGTGACCATTGTTCCTCACTGTCTAGATAATAAATGCTGAATGGTGTGAGATGTTATCAGAGTTTCCAGAAATCCTTCTGGTAAATCAATGACACAAGTGTAAAATGATAAACAGCACTTCAGACATTTTTGATGTTTTCACGTTCTCAATATGGGAGCAGCCAAGGCCTAAAAGGTTAGAGAAGAATAATGGGAACAAGAAAAACTGGGGAAGGTTGAGTAAAACAAAGTGATTTCACCCTCCCTTTAGTTTCAGGGCTGAATTTTAAGGTTAATTTTAAGCTAAGGTTTCCACCAACGTGGAACAGGCTCCATTCCCGTTCATGGACCAATTGTTTGTAACCGTTTGGCACATTTCCACCAACAAAAGTTGGTGGAATCAAAGAACAGTAGGTTTTTCATCACGAACTGTGATGTCATCTGTAGGCGTGTCTAGTTACAGAGGCAAGGAGCGATGGCGACACCCACGAGGAGCACACAGTGTAGTCTTCTACATCGTCTTATCGCCAAAACTGATTGTTTTTGGAGAAGAACAAACGTCTAACAACAGCACAAACGCTCACAGGTCGTTTATACGCTCCGCCACCTTCTCACTTCCGTTTACTGCCACTGTGCAGTGCCCCCTGTTGGTGACGTGTTCCGTGACTTACCCTAGGTTTCAGTAAAGATGGTGTACACATGGCTGGTTCGCTGAAAAGCACCAAGGTTCTTATGAAGCCGAACGGAACCAGTTGAAAAACCAAAGCGCTACAAGGTGACCTCCCATCATAGGCTCTTACGGTTCATTTCCACTGCATGGGATCGGCTCGACTCGGCTGGTTGCTTTTCTTGGTCCTATATTACAAAGGAATGTCAAAAAACATGCCTTTTCAATGTGAGAGCATTTGTAGATTCCTTGAATATTAAAGTTAAATCAGTTAATACTTAAGTACTGTTTATTTACAAAGTTGTTTGCCGGGCAGTCGACTCTTCTACTTCAGAGAAAATGAAATATAAAATGTTCGTTTGTTGGAAAAAATCGAGGTCAGTTCTTCATACTCTGGCCCCATCAGCAAGTGACTGTTTTGCTCGAGCTCCTTCTCACTGCGACTTATTCTCCCCAAACTCCTCTTGGTCCTGCGAATGACTGTCATCCTGTTATGTAACTGATCGGCTCCTGCTCTCTTTTGCATCACCTAGGTTAACGGCAGCTGCTGACAGCCATCTGCTCCTCCCTCTTCTCCCCCATATTCCTCCAGAGCAGAGGAGGTGAGGGTTGGCCATTCAGCCCACAGACTCTAATTAGCCGTGTCAGTCTGTGACCTGATTAATCCTACAGTAGTGTTGGCTCAGAGTCAGTCGTTCTTCTGGGGCCATTGGCACTCACAGAGGCTGATAACGGAGCACAGAGCAGTGGGGAGGGTATTTGAGTGCACACACCTCAATATTTGTTGAATTTTAGTTTACTTCATCAAACGAACACAGCAGTTGTTCTTCACATTGTGTGAAAATGAGGAATGGACCAATAGCAATTCTTCAAAATCACTTGGAAAAGTTACTTTATGCTTTTGTTTGGAGGTGACGACATAAGTGTTAGGAACAACACTTACTTGTGGGGCAGCATGGTGGCGCAGCAGGTTAGTGTCGCAGTCACACAGCTCCAGGGACCTGGAGGTTGTGGGTTTGATTCCCGCTCCGGGTGACTGTGAGGAGTTGGTGTGTTCTCCCTGTGTCTGCGTGGGTTTCCTCCGGGTGCTCCACCCATGGTCCAAAAACATGTTGGTAGGTGGATTGGAGACTCAAAAGTGTGAGTGCGTGAGTGAATGTATGTGTGTGTCTGTGTTGCCCTGTGAAGGACTGGCGCCCCCTCCAGGGTGTATTCCCGCCTTGTGCCCAATGATTCCAGGTAGGCTCTGGACCCACCGCGACCCTGAACTGGATAAGGGTTACAGACAATGAATGAATGATTACAGTGTACAGGGTGAGTGAAAAGTCTCAGGACACCTTTTTATTCCAGAAAGGAAAGGGAAAACATCAATGGAACATGGCCGCCATCTTAAAAGACGCCATATTGGATCAAGGACAAGGTTTTCCAATGGGAAGGTGGTCATGTAGCATATCAAAGAAGACCAGATTGGTTCAGAAAACGATCAGATTTGCAATACGTCCTCTGGTTCAAAAGTTTTGTTAATTATAGGCTCGACCAGATCCTAAATGCTCAGCGCCGTCTTTGGTCAGACTTTCGGTCGATATGTTATAATTCTGATATCGATATGAACAATATAAAAACCACAGAAAAACTGCCAAGAAAAAAACATGACATCATCATCAAACATAAATCTATTAACTTTGTCAATATTCATTTTAAAGTTAGTTTAAAAAAATAACTGATGGCAGCGCCCTGTAATGAATGTTATAAAATATAAAAATGTTGTAATTAATGTTATTGAAATATTTTATATTGAGATCTATACTGATATTAAATTAATGTCCAGACCCACTCTCACACTCACTTAACCCCCTTTGTTGAGTGTAAATGAACTGGATAAAGCTGAACTTTACATTTTTGGACATTGCAATACACTAACTGCTGTTTGTGTTGTGGTTAAACACATACAGAGAGGAACGTTACTTAGTGGTGGCCCTGAATTAGTCAAAATTATATAAAATGTCTGGTCACAGTGATCCGTAACATATCTAAGAACAAGTAGTCGAGTTTTTTCAGATACAAAATAGAACAGGTTTGTGTCACATAAAACCGATTTATGAAATGGCCAATGTGCAACTAGCAGAACTGGAATTACCACATTTACGTATTCACAAACAAACTAGTGACTTATCTTCCTGTAGGCTATTTTATCTGACTTGCATTTTTTAAAATACTGGTCGACCCACTTTTCCCAGATCTGAAGTACACTAGGGGCCAATAATAATAACAATAATAAAAATAATAATTTACACTTAAATAGCACCTTTCAAATACACAATGACTCTTTACAATTGAGAACGTTAAATTAAAAAAAGAAAATAAACATCAGAGAGACAGATGGGGTTCTGAGAAATGACAGAATTTAAGCTGGGTTTTTGAAGATGGAAAGAGAGAAGGAAAAATGGATGGAAGAGGGTTGGGAGTTCCAAAGTGTGGGGGAATCAGAGGATCCGAGTTTACACCGCAGGGTACAGGGGTGTGGAAGTGAGGGCAGAGGGGAGGGAGCAAGGCCATGTGAGGCCTTATATGTCAACAGTATTTTGTATTGAATGTGTTTGGTTACTGAAGCCAGTGAAGCTGGTGTAGGACGGGGTGGGAGCTGGGGGGTGGGAGGATGGGGTATGGGCAGATTTCTTAGTGTGTGCTGAGTTTTGAAGGTCCTGAAGAATGTATTTTGTCCTGAAATCCAAACCTCTCCACTAAACACTGTCCATCTTCTTATTTGTCCACCTCCATAGATCTTCCTGCTGGCCTGTCCTCCTTGTAAAACAGCCATGGTCATCTTTCGGTGAGTATTCATTCTTTTATAGAACAAACGTTGACCTTTGTACGTACCAGGAATGGGAAAAACTGAGATTAAAACATATATATCACAGGCTTTTTATAAGACAGTGATGTAATAACAACCTCCTTAACACCGAAAGCCAGCCGACAGATGCACAGAGCAGTAGAAGTGTGGGCAACGTTATGATGACAGCCATTTTACATTTGGCATTTCTCACACCAACACTGAACTTAACTCTTCTCAAATGAAACAGATTCACTGCTTATGCTTTTCATTTTTTAACCCACGGCGACACATGTTTACTGAACGTCCTGGTTGCAGTCACGTGACAGTGTGTGAGAGAGTGACCTCGTTTACAGAATGACGGTGTGCTTCATGTAAAAGTATGTTTTTGTTTCTAAAAAGGTGTGTTCCAACATTTTTAACGACTCAAATGCGACATTCTGATCCCTTTTCAGGAACAAAATGTTGAAACACGAGTTAAAAATGTGTAATTCATGGTGAACCGAGCGTGGGCTCTTGTGGGTTAAGCTGAATTTGCCTGATTCCGTTAAGCGACGTGTCTGAGGCAGTGCGTGTTCAGGGCTTAGTCATTTGTGTATCGGTTATGCTGCACTGACACTGACAGGACGTGCGGTTTGAATGCATGTTAAGAGGCTGTGGATACAAATGGAGAGAATGGCCTGGTTTATTAGATCATGATTAACAGGATGTGCAGTTTAAAAATAAATAAATAAATCATCATTACATCTGTTGTAAATATTGCACATTCGAAATATTTCATAAAATAAAGTCTAAAAAGTAAAAAACCCCAAATCTGCAGAGGTTTCAGGGTTGATTAATGTGGGATGGGCTACTGTGAAATTAGAAATGTTTTATTAAAAAGCATCATGTTAAACTTGACTTAGCGCTCTTGTTTAGCGAGAATACTGGACGTTATCTTTAATACGACAGTGTTTTAGTCTTGTCTGCTTCAGTTTTAACTAGGGATTCACCAATGTTGAATTTTTGGGGCTGATGGTTTTTCTGTAAAAAAAAAAAAAAAAGAAGAAGCCAGAAGCTGGACCTCCAATGAGACTGGCTGGATACTAATGTGTGGTGCCATTTTAAACAGATTAAGGGTTAAATCTCCTTAAACAGAAGCACACTCACTTGTAGGTCAAGGAAGGAGCAAGTGGTAATGGATAGGCGGAGATAGCTCCATGCTATTTGCACAAATGCGCTTCCAGTGTCCGTGTCAGATCCCGTTTATGAGCGCAGTAATGCAGTGGATTTGGCTTACCACAAGCGAGGAGAAAAATCTGGTGTGATGGTAATGGAGAGATGGGAGTGTGATAGGACTGGCCTAAGAACAGATATGTACTCAGAGGAGTGCCACACACTCAACAGCCACTGGGTTTAAACATGTTGGCTGTTTGGGATGAAGCCAAATAAGATTCCTGTGTTCATTCAAGCAGTACTTTAAAATATTTTCATTATAAAATCTGGTTCGAAACTGGAAAAGGTAGAAAATGACAGGGACTCCATGAAAAATTGAGATCAGATCAATTGAGATCAGAAGTGGCGGCCCACTCACCCCACGTTAGTAACGGTTTATGGCTAGATTTCCCTCCAATGTCTCCAATGTGAAGTTTTAAATGTTTACTTCAGTTAATTCCTGAGAAGCGTAGTCTATTTGGAAGTTAGTTCAGTTTTCTCTATGGCTAACGGCCTTTCGGGCTACGTTCAGTTCCAGTGAAACATCAAATCTGAGGTTTAATAAAATGTTTTGAGAATTTCTGGGATCATTATTAGTATTCCGCCTATTTCCGACCGTCCTGCCGTATATGGTGCAATTCCGCTCACCCTCTTCGCCAATCGCATTGGGTAAAACAATAAAACGTAAGATCAAGCCTTAGTAGGGCATTTAAACATCAGTCTTGCAAGAAATCACACATCTAAACAATATTTAAGTGTCTCTAACAGTGTTGTAATTCTTTGTGTGTAAAACTGCGTGTAGAACACAACACATTTCCATTTCGCGACAGATATTTCCCTCAGTGTAAAAGTTAGCTTAGCGGTTAGCTTCCTTTTCTCTGAGGTGAAAATCTACCGCCATTTTAATCCTTACATGTAGAGTACGGATACCAACACAGGACAAACGTAATCTCATTGTGAACCTCTCAAACCCACTGAATGAGGTAGAAACTGTCTCGTTTGACTGTCACAAGCAGAGGAGGTGGCCGAAGTTAGGGGGCGCTAATAATCTTAGCAGTATTGGCACCTACTTAAACAAAAGCGGTTTTATCTAAAAACATTTTCTTTCAAAGTCAAGCAAGTCTTGGACATTAATCTACACACATTTGACTCCTGAAAAATGTTGATTTGAGTGAGTAAAGTACTTCTATTTATTTACAGTTAGCTAAGCTTTCCAATATTGTAATTAAAGTGTGGCCGGAACTTGGGGTAATTTCGCTAGATTGTTTCGGGTAATAAAAAATTTTAATATGCAAATGTTATGTTGGTCTTAAATTTCACTGAGAATGGTTTTAAAGTCTAAAGACTTAATTCACTGAAATCTGCAAGAACCCTGTTTTTAGGTTTAGATGCAAACTGGCTACAGTCTTAAAGTGGCAACTGGTTTGGCTACAAAACTTTATTCGACAAGCAACAGTGCCGAGTGTATGCGAATCCTAGCACTAGGTACTCACTCCTTTATTTCCTTAATGTGGTTTATGCTTGATTTTCCTGTCAGAATTAAGAAGGGTCACTTCACTTGTAATTAGTCCAGCCTCATGATGTTTTGGTGTGAAAGACCCTGGTTTTAATCATTTATCTTTGGTAAAACTCACACAACATGATTTTTCATTCCCAATAATTAACGTTACTAGCTCTGTCGGTCATGTGAGCGAACAATGTAAATTTTTTTGAAGTATATTTTTGTTGAAGTATATTGGAAAGATTTTTAATTTGCAAAACCAAAAGGGAAAAAGAAATATTGATAAACGCCCCCCTGCAGTTCCACTGTTGTAAATGGATAGCTCCGGCCCTAAAATCTGATCTGGCTGAGCCACGTTTGAAGCCGTTGTAAATTACACGATATACACACACCTATGACCGCCTAGTTGCAGTTTATAAAACATGTAAACTCTTGATAAATCATGTGGGTGAACAGGGGATTAATGGTGTAAAGAGATTTTATAGATTAATATTATATTAATTAAATTCCAAATTAATATAAACAGCAGTTGTTATCATTAAGTGGGTGTTTCATGTTTAGACTGTTTTGCTACCAGTGTTTACATTAGTGAAGGAAGAGACAATACAGTGACATACAATCAAGAGACAATACAGTGCTTGGTTAAGCTAATGCTACTTAACCTGTTTCTTGAGCTAAAGGCTCAGTGCTAGCCCTGTACTTCCTGCAGCTTCTCCTAGAGTAAGAGTCCCTTCAGAAAAATAACTTAAAAAAAAACAAAACATAAAAAATGTCCACAAAGCGTAAGTGTTTCTATTCAACTAAACAAACAGTGCTCGTCGTTAATGGACTACACTGTGTGGCGGAAGAATACTTTACTGTGAATGTTTGTTTGTGAATAGATACATTTATGAATATTATGTTGACTCCATCTTGTGCTGTGCCAAAACCAACCTTGACCCTGATACATTCGCAATAATACACTGCCTCTCGTGGCTTATTGCTCATTCATCATTTCACATACTACACTGACTTTATTGCTTTTCTAAAAGCTACATTTGTGTAGAAGAATTTAGGTTTTAAAAAAAAGAACGATGTAGAATTTTTTTAAGCATTATTTTTTCAAAATATTCCACTTTATTACATTTACTTTACTTTATTACATTTCCTCTGAAATGTAGATGTTTAATATGTTTACTTTTATCACCTCAAAGTGTAATAAGATCCAAGGCGGCTCTGAAAAGGCACACAATAAATAATGAGTAACAGCTGTGAATATGTGCGGAATGTCACACGTTATAAAGACACGGCGCTGTGCACAGCCTCTAGCGTCTTGTAATAAATATTGCGTCAGCCGTGTGATATGTATGGCTATGGAGAAATCAGAGTTAGTAGCTTCTTGTTAATTTCCCTTTGCTGCATTTGACCTCCCCAAGGCAAGATACACAGCATCGAGAGATTCCTCATGGGAGGTTGATCTGTATTCAGAAAGAGGACGTTCCGAGCAGAGTCATGCTCTCTGGAGCTTTGGTAATCCCACTGCGTCGTGGGTCCTGCCCTCAGCAAGCGGTGTCCAAAAACAAATAGCAGATCTAGGATCAGCTGCATAGTATGGCTTCTTATGATGAAGAATAGAGCCCAGCTATATTCTGATCTAAGGTCAGAACCAAAGCAACATTTCTCCACAGATGGGAGAATCGCTAGAGTGATAAAAATAGTCATTAAAGGCAGTCAGAATCTTTGGCTATTTGGCAGTTCATTGGACAAGACCATCATTGGACAGGGTTTTCTTTCTGAAGGTTTTAAACAGTGGGGCGCCATCATTTTAAAACGTTAAAATAACTCAATATTGTGATAATAGTGATATTCTGACTCTCGTAATAAGTCATACGTTCTTTACATGAGTCGTTCAGACACAGTGACGTACGGTGGCTCTGAGCTGGAGGAATCTGCTCCAAAGGGGGAGTGGCTTCAGTCGTGTGGAGGGGGTGTGGTCACAGAATATCAGACGTACAATAATCCACGGTGTTATGTGAGAACTGAAAGAAGCCTGTAACACCAGGAGGAAGGAGGAAACACTGATCTGTTCCACCTCCTCCTCGAGCAGAAGCCCCCGGCTGAGGACGAGGAAAATCAAAAACGCTGTTAGAGTTCTGGGTTTGTTTGGTTATTTACTCTGAAGCTTTAAAGCTACTGTTTACATTTGCTCCAGTGGCCTCTCCACAAGTCACTCCCCTTTTGGAGCACTTTGGTGTACGTCATTACGTAAACAAGTCAGATTCACGATATTACTGTAAATGATGCAATACAGCACAGCCCTAAATGAAACATTACTTTTTTTGTTGTTGTTAAAAAGATCGTACGTCTGCCAGAAAGGACACTGTGATCCTACGAATACAAACGACAGTCGTATTAAGTCTGAGTCTCAGTGCTTCTACTTAAGGCTTGTGAAGAGGCCATAGGCTTCGTAATGTCCCAGTTGCCAAAGGATACAAAGGTACTTGTCTCTCAGCCTGTTTTGAACTTTCAGGGAGATGGGACTGGATCTCAACCAGAGCAGTGCCACATGCCTGAGCTGAATGCCAATTATGTTCCCTGTGCCCCTTCTGTAGGCTCTCGGAGAGCTGAAACTAAATCCACACGAACACGCCGTTTGGTGATTCAACAACAAGTCAATCCTGTGCATAAAGCAATGCTTTGTTTCATGAACTATGCTGTTTCTAAAGAGCGCTCCGTATGAACAAACGTAGCCTGAACGTTACAGATTATTTCCCCTAACATAAAACTTCCCTAATCCTGCATTACAGTGCTGCACGTTGTTGATCCATGGTTTCATGTAATGGAGCATGTGTTCTCTAATAAATAATCAACAGATATTAGACAGTTTTGCTCCTACTTCTCAAACACTTGACTACCTCACTGTTCAAACGTGACGTCGTGAAATAACGGCACCCTTAAAGCTTTCTGAAAGGATTACTTCAGTTCAGACGGGCTGTGTTTTCAGTGAAAACTGTTCTAATCAAAAGTATTCAGGGTCCAGAAATGCAGCCTGCGTTGGGGTCATTTTAGAGGACACCTCTAGAGAAGGTCTACGTTTCACAGTCTTTTGTCAAGGATAATCATGTGTCCAGCGTGTGTTTGACCTAAAAAAGTTGAAGGGAAAGAGCGGAAGAAGAGCTGAACTCTCCTCCACGTAAAAAACGATGCTGTATTTTGTTCTGCTGCATTACGTAAAGAACACTAACATTATCTTAAAATTACAGCTTCAGAATCATTGTGATGCTCTGATTGAGTTGTAACAGAGAATCGAGCCACTGTCATTGCTACTCTGGGCTCAGCACTGCAGAAACTGCACTGTGTGCTGTGTGTGTAACTGTTGGAGGAGGGTAGGAAACCAGAACAATGAATTCAGAACAGTGCTGGAAAAATGAATTACACTACATTTATCCCTCAAAGCAGGCTTTTAGAGCGTTCATACGAAGAGGCACTGCACCTGAAGACTCTTTATTCAAACGCATACAGATTTGAATGTGCATCTCAGGCTAGGTTTGTCTCTCATTGTCTGTAGATATCTGCCTCGCTGTGTGGTGTCTGATTGTAAGAGGGCTTGTGTAATGGTCACGTGGTTACTTAAAAACGTGCAGCAAAGTCAAGAAAGACTCTGCTGAAGGTGTAGCTTTCATTACTTCACTACGCTGCAGTCAACGAATGAACGTGTGAAAAATGACCTCCCACTAATTATGGACCTCAGCAGCAAAGAGGAGTAATTACGGCTGTCTGCTGTCGGTTCTAATTATGTAACCTGTGTTCTTTCTTTGCAGGCTCCAGGTCCACATGCTGAACGGTGCCCTATTAGCCCTTCTCTTCCCAGTGGTCAACACACGATTAGTAAGTGATTTATATTTCATTTAATGTGTTTGATTTGTAAGAGCAGGAGCTGGTGGCCTGTGTGTTTTTACACACACACACACACTAGCTTTCTGATTACCTCTGGGAAGGCACATGGCGGTAATGTGTGTGCATACAATTGGAATCAGTTTGATGTGGTTTGTATCGTGTGGATGTGTGGTGCACGTTGCTCTAAACCTAGGTATAAACCGAACACTCCCTAAACTCCCTGAGCCAGGGTCGACCAGGTCTTTCATTAAGGATTCCAGTAGGATTCGTTAACGTGTGTGTGGCACTAGTGCGTGAGGTTTAGAGCTCACTAAAGGTTCCAACACAAAACAAACACTTCAGCTTTTTATTTTTTTTTTTTGGGCAGCGGCTTTACACAAATATTTACCAGAAAATACTTGTGACCTAAAACATGCACCTTTCTGTCTCTTGGCTGCCACAAGTGCAAATGTGAGTTTCTGTTTGTATTATCAGGTAAAGCGCAGGTTGCCATCCTTTCCAAAATCCCCTGTAGCAACGGGAGCCTTAATCCCGGAGTCTGTTCTCTGCAGAAACTGTGAAAACGTCCACACGGCAGACGTAGTTGTGTAGTTACCGGCGTCAGTGCACACGCACAAAAAGGCCATCAGTGTAACATCAGCTAAAAGTTCAATAGCTAAAATAATCCACATATCGGTAAATAATACTTCGGTCGAGGACACACCCCGCAGCACTAGTTTACAGTATGTATCACGGCTGTATAATAGCTTCTATCTCTAAGCCAAAGCCTGTCAAGTCTATCGCTTCCTCATTGAGGATTTAATATGAAAGTTGAAGAGAATCTTCATCAGAAGAACAGCTCCCTGTCTGTTGCCATGGCCACTTCCTTCGAGGTCTTGGCTGATGCAGGCCGTTCCCAGGCCTGTGCTATTGAAATGTATTGAATGTAGCATTTGAAACCAAGGTTTCCTAAAATGTCCCCGGTGAACTAACTCTGACTGAATGGTTCTGACACTCCAGACACCCCCACCCTTTTTCTCAGGGCATTCTCTCATTGTCTGGTGTTCTTTTCAGAGCTTGCAAGCTTTTGTTCTTCTGTCCGGGTTTCTTCCACTGGCTGCTGGTGCTTCAGAGCTCAGGTAGAGGTGGTGTTAGCTGACAGACAGATTTGGATGAGTTCTATTCTGGGAGGGACTGTCAGTACGATTTGTAATTGAAAACAAGACAGAATGGGCAGAGTCTGTAGGTCCTGCAAGCCTGTCAGTTGTGCCGCACTCTATTTTTGGATAGTTACTATTGCGTACATGTTCGGATGAGCTCCCTAACAGGCAGAGTGTATTTGCTGTGGTCATCCTGTGCAGTTACAGCACCTTAGGGCCTTCAGTGATAGCCGCCCTGTTCAAATCTGAACAATACATGCACTGTATTGTAATTGTGATGTTTTCAGAGAGAAACACTTAGTCAGTCAAATCATATTACATTACAGCACAAATAGTGCCATCAAATCTTTACAGCAATGTTCTACACTAGAGTGTAATACTGCAGCAAGAGAGTACATCTATTAAAACTCCCTACTGTTGATTTCAGAAGGAAACAACATTTAGCCATGACATGTTTGGGTACATATTGAAAACATCTAGTAAATATGACATTAGAGAGGTTTAATATTACAGAGTTTATTGCTGTAATTAAAAGAATAAAAACTTAAAGTGTAGTTCACGATAGTAACCAAAGACATTTGTGTCCTCTCCATGTGCTGCTCTGGAAACCGCTCTAATGTGTTTACGAAGCCCCGGTGTCTGTAAATGGGTAAAAAAACAAAGTGGTCCGGTGCTAGGCTTTCTCTCTCTCTGCTCACGGCAGAGAAACGCCATCTGGAGGTTTTTAGACAACGGAGAGACTCCAAACGCTGAAAAGCACCAACCGAGATGAGGATGTTGCTCTATTCCTGCTCCATAGGGGGGTCACACTGACTTATTTTTGCTGTTACAGTTACATTACTTAAGGTGGAACTGACTCTAAATTCAGGAGAGCGCTAATTGCATGAAAGTAAACGCAGAGGGAAAGTGCTACAAAACTAAACAGCTCGAGTTACACATGAGTTTCTGTGGGAATTCTAGTTGCACTGTAACGGTGCTATACAGTCACCATAAGTTTGGGTTCATGGTTAGCATGTGATATACCAGTCACACTCATCCACAAGTAGTGCAAAAGAATATATTATGATTACTGTAATGTTATATACAAAAAACATAAACAGAAACAAACAACGAATACAAATGTTCAAAGCCCCTCAAGATGTGGAGACAATGTCCATTAATGTCCTTAGTCCACAGTAGTTTTTATATTGGGTAAAGTAGATCACCCTCACCGGTTTATTGATGGAGTTGTTTGGGATGATGGAGACTGATGAGACGATAGGTGCTAACAGGTAAATGTTGTCCCACTTTGATGTTTGGAATACGTCTTTCACATTGTCCTCAGTGCTCAGGGCACCAGTGTTTAGTCACTAAAGCCATAATAGAAGTCCTTCTATATAGAGAGACACCCAGTGTAATTCATATTTAACATTAGTCTTTAAACCAACCGTACACCACTACAAACATTCCCCAAACCCTCATTTCGTAGTTTATTCACAAACATTTAACAAACAACTCTTAGCCTCCTTACATTGAGCTTGAAAACACAGTTCTCCAAAGAAAAGTTTGTTTCTCTGCATGCTGCTTGACTCTCAAACTTCTTCTTCACTTGCTTTCTTTAGTAAAGCATTCTAACTCCGTACTAGTCCCTACAGGCCAGAGTTGGTACTACATCTCACTCCTCTGGAATTGGAGGGATTCCAGTTACAACACTTCAGACACATACCAACAACAGTCGCTATTCTCCCTCAGACACACCACAACACCGTAAAAGACGCTTAGAGTCGGAATGTAAACAACCAGAGAGAACTGTGCTTAGCCACCATTTACAGACAGTCCCTTTAATTTACAAAGAACTAGAGTGAGAAGAACCAGATATAAAACCAGTCTCCACCCATTCCTCTCTCATCTTTGAAGGTTCCTCTTGAGCAAATGAATAATTCCCCGATACATGTTTTTTTCTCAGACGTTTCCTGTTGGTGATGTCCATTACCAGTCCTCGTGTCATGTTGCAGTCAGAGAGCAGACTCTCCCTCTCTTGGCTCTGGTCCAGCGATTGGTTTTAGAGAGAAACCTGTTTATGGACGGCTACTAAGAGGAAATGTTCAGTGCTAAACATCGTAAGCACTGTATATCACTGATTGATGATGTGGAACATTTATAATGGGGATGTCACGCGTGGCACAGAATGCGTCTTCTTCAGTGGGTGTGGTAAGACTTGTCAACTCAGGAATCTTTTATCTTTATCAAGCGACTATAGCATGCCACAAATGACTTCAGCCTTGAGATTACACTTGTGTAATCCAGTCATCGTTCTCATTCACCAAGGGGAGGTGATGTTTAACTCGTATGCAGTGAGAATTAATACATTTAACAGAAACTAAACTGCGTACTGAATGTGAGGGTCTGTGATGTCCATTCTTCGTTCTCAGAAGGTTCTGTATTTTTCCTTCTCTAGGTGTTTAGGGTGCACTCTTTTTCATCTGACGAGTCGTCAGTGACCTCATCGTAGTCATAAATAGTACATTAAGCTTCCTCTGTTATGATCTTATCGCTTTCCTTTTCTCTCTGCAGCACAATTTGTGCCAAAACAGTGTTCACATAAAGATGTGGACAAAAGGGATGGTTTTTACAGGCTATTATTCTCCTATTCTTCCTTGCTCTGCTTAGAAGTTCCTCAGGAATTATTCTCGGCCACGCCTCGCTATTTTAGAAAGTGGCTTTACGTTTCTAATCCATTAGCTGACAGTGCGCACTCTAGGATTCGTTTGTCTAATTCCCTTAAGTCGTTCAGATATATTGATTCATTTGTGAATCACTTTCACTGCTTTTGTCAGTTTTAACTCTTTATTTCAGCACTCACCAAAGACATTAGAAACATTTTCTTTCGTGTAACAGTGTCTCACCACTGCATGGGGGATGTTTAAATACAGTTAACAGGTAAATGACTTGCTTGTTGTGCCATTACTGGCGTTGCAGCATGTCATCTGATGCATTTACTGTGCCATAGAGATGTAGCCTAGAAATATTATAGGTTTATAGCTTGCAATTAACAGATTTGATCAATTCATGAGAGAAAAATATAAGGCACCAGCTTCTTGGATTTAACAGCATCTTGATTGAAGTCTTTGCAAGAACCACCATCCTTTTAGGCCGCTGTAAAAGGAACACACTCAGTCTAATGTTCTAGATCAGCTGTTCTGTCAACAGCTTTGGCCTCAATGCATCAGCCTTCAAAGACAAAGGCTGCTTGTTCTGAATCTGACATACTGTACGTGCCCTTTGGCCCTAGTCCTCGTGACCCGCTGTAGCCAGCATCACTCATCAAGTCTTTAGATCACACCACTATTTGCACGAGCACAGTACTGAGGTAATTATGTTTGTGCGAGGCTGATTATTTTAAAAAAGTGTGATCTACCGACGTGCACGTCCCACTCGACACCCCCTACCTTTTACGTCCGATCGCACGGCCCCACCGCCTCGTTTCCTGTGGCAGTGGAAGTGGGGGTCACTAATAAAACTGAGGGTGTGGTGGTGGTGTGGTGGGTGAAGGGATTCAGCCCGTCACTCGGAGCAGAGGTCCAAACCGTTTCTCCACCTTTCCACTGTTTCATACTTTTTCGGTGCACGACTGAAGTATTTATGTCCAGAGGCATGTGCCGCATGTTTTCTATGAAACGGTGTGTAGAGGATTGACTCCTGTGTGAGGGAGAGGATACTATGAGGATGATCTGATGAACGCTTCACTCTCTTCCAGTTGGAATGGTTTGGTAGGCTGCAGAATAGTGTTTATTTTTGTGTATGCCTTCTCTCTCTCGATCTCTCTCTCTGACTCTCTGACTCTCTTTCTCTGGCTGTCTCTCTCTCTGACTCTCTCTCTCTCTCTCTTTCTCTGGCTGTCTCTCTCTCTGACTCTCTCTCAATCTCTCTCTTTCTCTCTCACTCTCTCTCTCTGGCTGTCTCTCTCTCTCTGACTCTCTCTTTCTCTCTCTGACTCTCTATCTCTCTCTCTCTCTCAATCTCTCTTTCTCTCTCTCTCTGACTCTCTTTCTCTCTCAATCTCTCTCTTTCTCTCTCTCTCTCTCTCTCTCTCTCTCGATTCCATTTATTCTGTCACTTCAGCTTGCTCACAGTTTGAAGACACACACCCACCCACACACACTGATGGAATGGGAGAGGTGCTGTTTACTCAACAGCAGGGGCACGGAGAGAGGAGCTAAATATTAACCATTAAATCTGATCCTATAGAGACATTACAATATGTGTTTATTATTATTATATTAATGATATTATATTATGAATATATGATGTTTGTAAGTATCACTAAACTGTAGCGTAATGACAGACTTAACAGCTGATACGGTTCATTTCTGTCAGTAGTTTGATTAAAGAAGGACGGTCTCCTCCTGAGGTTCTTCCTCCAGACCCCAGGGAGTTTTTCCTGCCGTTATCTGTTCTGATACCAACCCTGTAAAGCTACTTTGTGACAACATCAAATCATATCTCAATGTATTTATATAGCGCTTTTTACAGCTGATGATGTCACAAAGCAGAATTGGTATCAGTAAATGTTGCATAATTTTGCTGCTCTTCTAATACCATTGTGGAGAGTGTGGGTTTCCTCCGGGTGACTGTCTGTGAGGAGTGTGGTGTGTTCTCCCTGTGTCTGCGTGGGTTTCCTCTGGGTGACTGTCTGTGAGGAGTGTGGTGTGTTCTCTCTGTGTCTGCGTGGGTTTCCTCCGGGTGACTGTCTGTGAGGAGTGTGGTGTGTTCTCCCTGTGTCTGCGTGGGTTTCCTCCGGGTGACTGTCTGTGAGGAGTGTGGTGTGTTCTCCCTGTGTCTGCGTGGGTTTCCTCTGGGTGACTGTCTGTGAGGAGTGTGGTGTGTTCTCTCTGTGTCTGCGTGGGTTTCCTCTGGGTGACTGTCTGTGAGGAGTGTGGTGTGTTCTCTCTGTGTCTGCGTGGGTTTCCTCCGGGTGTCTGTCTGTGAGGAGTGTGGTGTGTTCTCTCTGTGTCTGCGTGGGTTTCCTCCGGGTGACTGTCTGTGAGGAGTGTGGTGTGTTCTCCCTGTGTCTGCGTGGGTTTCCTCCGGGTGACTGTCTGTGAGGAGTGTGGTGTGTTCTCTCTGTGTCTGCGTGGGTTTCCTCCGGGTGACCGTCTGTGAGGAGTGTGGTGTGTTCTCCCTGTGTCTGCGTGGGTTTCCTCCGGGTGATTGTCTGTGAGGAGTGTGGTGTGTTCTCCCTGTGTCTGAGTGGGTTTCCTCCCACGCTCCAAAAACACACATTAGTAGGTGGATTGGAGACTCAAAAGTGTCTGTAGGTGTGAGTGTGGCTCCGGACCCACCACAACCCTGAACTCGATAAGGGTTAGAGACAATGAATGAATTTACGTTTAAAAAAGGCACATAAATCTTATATTGCACATAAATAGTAAAGTATAATGAATGTCGGTATGAAATGACTACAATAAAAAAATGAAAATGCATTGAATTTCACCGGACAGTGAATTGCCCGATGGACGAAATACTGAACTAATGTTTTTTTGTGTATTATTTGAATGAATAGGAAAAATAAACCTTCATTTCCAACTGAAACATGATGAAAATGTGTTGTTTTTTTGTCGTCTGCAGCTTCCATTCGAGAAGGAGGTCTACTACATCCAGCATTCCATGCTCTACTTGGTGCCCATCTACCTCTTCAGAAAAGGAGGTGAGCTCTCAGATGGCCGTCAGCAGCATGAACCGTGTGCCAGCCCACAGAGGCTTATGGAGAACAGTCGCATGCACGCACACCTACCACAATGTCCTGTTGTCACACTTCATGCTTCTCTTCACACGTCAGCCGCGTAAAACCCCCTCAGATCGGCCCGGCACTCCGGCGCCCATCTGAAACGGAGATGCCATTGCCGTGTGCTCATTTGTCTACACTGAGCGTCGTAGTGGGAGGGAATGGCTGTAGAATGAGGCCTTGTTTTTTATTCTAAGGAGACTTGGGGTTGTCTGCCATCTACTGTTCTCCCTCGTTCATTACACTCATCCCTCGGCGTGTGGCAGTGGAACGGGCAGATTGTTACCTCACGTCCGGATGTCTTTGTGTTGGTTTTTATGAAGACGGCCGGACCCTCAGATGGTGAACAGAGCAGAGACCGGAGCAGCTGCTCGCTGGGTGTGTGCTAGAGGAGCCAGAGCGTTAGGTGGCTGTTACACTGCAGCGGGGGCATCAGTCTGCTGTTAGTTACATAAGCCTGCTGACGGACACACCTTGCTTTCCAGCTGGGGGATATTTTTGGGCTTGATTCTAGTCTTTCTTTATTTACGCCACTCTACCTTCCTCAGAACCAGCGTCTATGTCATTCATTATCATTGTTTATATTCTAGATGTGCAGTGGAACAGGCCGAGGTGGGAATACAGCAAGCTCCTGTCTGTTCTCTGTCTCTGTCTCACGTCCAGGACCATTTTTAAAAGCATTTCCGAGAAGAACAGAGTCACAGTATCATTATTTATACTTTAATTTGTTCTTCAACAAAAACTAAGACTAGAAATGTTTGGTTTTGTTTGTCGTTACTGAAGATAATCGCAGTTATTTCCGTTTTTACGACACATCACTGCTTCATTTAAGACGTGAGATGTGTGCCATGACTGACCCAGAGCCGAACACGTGTGTAACGTAAAACGTGTGTGCGCGCGCAAATGCAAGGAAATTCGCTGTTCATGAGTCACTTCCCCAAACTCCCTGAGCAGGAACGCTGTGGTCGTTCTACAGTGAAGGGGAAGGGAGAAAGAGGTGGATGAGGGAGAGACGAGTGGAACATGAAAGAGAAAAAAGATCATGATTATGATTGAGGGTTTGTGTTTTAATGGATTGTAAATGCTCTTTTGGATAAGTGTGTGTGTGTGTGTGTGTGTGTGTGGGTGGGTGGGTGGGTGTGTGTATTTGCATGTAGAGAACGATACATCTATTCATGAATCTCTTTCACACACACACACAGGTTTTCATACATTTTTGGTCGGTTACACAGACTTCCATTCATTTTGTACAGAGCTACCGTTTATGTAAAGCGTCCTAAACCTAACCCCAAACCTAAACCTAAACTTAGCCCATGCCCTCAGCTTAAACGTGAAGTCCACAGTGTGAATGTGTAAACAGGTTTGTGTCCTTACAACATGCCATATATCTCTGTATACACACACACACACACACACACACTGAGCTGCAGGGTGTCGCCATGCAGGCATTTGATTGTGTGAACCACAGCGCCCTCTGTCGGTGTGATCTGGAAACACGTGGGGAATGAAATCGACTGTAAGCAGACACTAGCAGGTCTTATTTCCGAGGCTGGTGTGGGACTGTTGTAGTTGCACAGATTGTTGCTTTAAACCGTCTAATTCCCTCCAAACACACACGGGTATTGAGCCACAGATCAGAACGAAGTGTGCTGGCACCTCTTTCTGGAGGAGAGGCCAAATCGTGACGCCGCAAACTGAACAGTCTTCCTCTTTTTCCTCTGATTTCTCCACATTGTCTTTGTTTTAGATTTATTTTACAGAAAGTGACAAACACACTGCACACACACTCCGTCCCGAAGGCTTACAGGTGTTCAGTTGCGCACAGATTTCAAAGAGAAACAGCTGGACTCGAGAAGTGACGTCAGATTTCAGCCAGGTCCTGATTCACGGTGTCAGTGTGGTTCAGGTGCAAGACAGATGTGATGCAGCAGATGGAACTGAGAGAGGAGCATGAGTTTTATAAATGTGTGTGATGTTTAATCGCAGTGTTTATTTCCCCCCACTTGTTTTCAGGTGTGTACAAGCCGGAACCATTGAGTGACATGTGGTGGGCGCTTTTATCCACAGGCATTCTCTTCCTCTACCATTTCGTGTTCCTGCAGGGGCTGGGAATGGTAAGACACACACACACACACACACACACTCCCCTCTCGTTCATTTCACCATTAACAGCTCTAGTCTTTCTAAGGCCTCAGCTCTATCTGCTGTAAGCTGCAGTCGGAAAGTGTCACCAGTTTTACACACCGTTATACGTCCACAAACAGCCTTAGCCAAGCTCACGGACACCTGTATCTCACCCGTATCTCACCTGTATCTCACCCGTATCTCCGTGTGTGTGGACGTTTAGTCACTACATCATTTCCACACAGTAGCTGTCTTTCACACTGTGTGTAAACCTCATGACGAACGACCAACAGAAACACTCCAGAGTGACTCTGGATCACGTTTTTTACATCGACTTCCGCTGAAAGCTCAGAAGGTTTTTCCTTTCTCCTGTGAAGTTACTGTCTTTCTTTGATTAGCAACGATTAGAGCTGGACGATTCGGGCCAACATTTAAATCACGGTATATTTCTTAATTGATACGATATAATCTCGATATCGATGTAAACAAAATAAAACCCACAGAAAAACGTCCAAAAACAAACAAGAAACGATACATCGCCCTCTCGGCTTTGTCAATATTAATATCTTTAAAGTAAATTTAAAAGTGCTGAACTGACCACAGCGCCCTCTAATGACCGTCAGTCAGCGGCACACTCTAAACAGTGTGAACTGATATTGAAAATGATTTTAAAAATCATTCATTCATTCATTATCTTATCCAATTCAGGGTCGTGGTGGTTCCAGAGCCTACCTGGAATCATTGGGCACAAGGCAGGAATACACCCTGGAGGGGGTGCCAGTCCTTCACAGGGCGACACAGACACACACATTCACTCACACGGACACTTTTGAGTCTCCAATCCACCTACCAACAAGTGTTTTTGGACTGTGGGAGGAAACCGGAGCACCCGGAGGAAACCCACACAGACACAGGGAGAACACACCACACTCCTCACAGACAGTCACCCGGAGGAAACCCACACAGACACAGAGAGAACCCACCACACTCCTCACAGACAGTCACCCGGAGGAAACCCACGCAGACACAGGGAGAACACACCACACTCCTCACAGACAGTCACCCGGAGGAAACCCACGCAGACACAGGGAGAACACACCACACTCCTCACAGACAGTCACCCGGAGGAAACCCATACAGACACAGAGAGAACACACCACACTCCACAGACTGTCACCCGGAGGAAACCCACGCAGACACAGGGAGAACACACCACACACCTCACAGACAGTCACCCGGTGCGGGAATCGAACCCATAACCTCCAGGCCCCTGGAGCTGTGTGACTGCGACACTAACCTGCTGCGCCACCGTGCCGCCCCTTTAAAAATCATATCGTTACTGAAACATTTGATATTGTGATAAATATCGATATTGAATCATCGTCCAGCCCTAGCCTAGGGATGACACATAGATCCAGTCCCCGCTCGCTTCTGTGAGCGTCTCTGGAGCTACAAGGTTTAATTTGATCTACCAATTAGAACTCTGTTAAACTACTCTCATACTTAAGGACTGCAGACTGTTATTTACACTGCGTTTCTAACCACAGAAATATTCCTGAAACCAGAGTCTTATTTTTTGATTAAGTGCCAGTTCAAGTCCACCTCGTCTGCTTTGGGAAAATGAATTATTGAAGTATTATGTATCGTATGTGAATTTAATTGTAAATCGAGTGGTGGACTCTTTTAAAGCACGCATTCAGATAAAGTTTGAGAAAAAAATCAGTCTAGAAAGTGAATATCATGCAAAAGTAACCCCTTCTGAAACTGTGCACTCACGCTCCGGCTCTCGTTCAGGTGACAGAGGTGAACCTGAACAACATGCTGTGTCCGGCGGTCTCTGACCCGTTCTACGGCCCCTGGTACCGAGTGTGGGCCACGGGTCACCAGACCCTGCTGACGCTGGTGCACGGCAAAGCGCTGACCGTCCTCTCTTACCATATGGCTCCTGCCCTGCGCCACCTGCTGGACACAGCACGCCTGCGCACCAAGAAGGTGGACTGAAGCTTCACCAGGGGGCCACACCTGAGCACCAAGCCTCACACTCCTTTAACTCAGCCAACATCCTGCTGTCGTCCTGAACTCAGTCTCATTTGTTATCGTTTTGACAAGTGCTCAGTGAAAGTGTTGCCTGGCTCCTGTGGCTTTAACCGGAGGAAACCGTAGGTCAGTGTTTTTATCGGATCGTTTTTACCGAGGTCAGTAGCCGGGCGAGACTTGCCTTGGGAGGTTACCGTTAACGACAGACACTTATTTCTCAAGTTGCCTTCTTTGCTTTGTGTTCTTTTAACAGAAACGTGGGGCCAACCCGATGTGTTTTTGTGATCACTCGAATCCTGCATTTACATTCGCACCACGCCGTGTCTAAACCCGTTCATCATGTCTCGACCAAAAAATGCTTTCTATTTCAATACGATTAGTGCTTATTAACTGGATTAACGTGTCGTAGAAAGCATCCGTGTGAAGATATCGTGTTTGTGTCAGAGATGTGTGGTGATTAAGCCTTCTGTAAATAGTCAGCTTTAGGAAACGACTGACGCTCAGTTATTCCTCACCCAGCCTCTGGTGGACTTTAAAGGTAAAGACGGCTTAAACGTTGTCTGTATCCGTGGTGACGTAAGGGAAGAGTTGGACGTAGCTGCGAACGTTGATTTTACGGGAAAGTAGAGTTCCCTTCAGAGAGAATTTTATTTTCTTTCACTCTTCGGACACAATTTAAATTCTAAATATTCCAGTGTTCATGGGTCTTGATTTTTTTTATTCTTCTATTCCTAAACACTTTTAACTATTTACGTACTGCACATTACATTAACACTGAAGGAAAAGTAACTGCTATCGATGAACGATGTTGCCACACTTTGGAAATTGTAACTATATATAGATATATAATTACCGTGGAAACGTCTCCACTTCATCAAACGTTTAAAGCCAAGAACAGACCCTTCCTCGTCTTTGTCTCTAGTGGAAGAGGCAGTGACTAGAGTCAGGGAAAGGGTGGCATTGACAGATTTAATGACATTCACATCAGCTTCGGTGAGAATCATGGCTTCCACCTCGCTCCAGTTTCTGTGCTGATCTCCTGGCGTTCACATGGTTCTGAGCGCTGCGTCTCGACCCGTGGAAATCCAGACGGTTTCGCCTTGAAAGGAACAGAAGAGTCTCGGACGATGCTCCTGACTGAAAGGGAATTTTGTGAAGTCGTTTTTGTACATATTTTTTGGTGAAGTATGTATTGTACCGTGTTTAAAAAAGATTAAAAGTCCCCCCCCCCCATTTGACCTGTGTTCTGAGTCATTCATGATGTAACCTGCACATTCACCACTGGGGGCTTCACACGCACCGACATTTAGACTGCATTCATTCATTCTTTACCTGTAACCCTTATCCAATTCAGGGTCGCGGTGTGTCCAGAGTCTACCTGGAATCATTGGGCGCAAGGCGGGAACACACCCTGGAGGGGGCGCCAGTCCTTCACAGGGCAAACCAGACACACATTCACTCACACCTACGGACAGTTTTGAGTCGCCAATCCACCTACCAACGTGTGATTTTGGACTGTGAGAGGAAACCAGAGACCCACGCAGACACAGAGAGAACACACCACACTCCTCACAGACAGTCACCCGGAGGAAACCCACGCAGACACAGAGAGAACACACCACACTCCTCACAGACAGTCACCCGGAGGAAACCCACGCAGACACAGAGAGAACACACCACACTCCTCACAGACAGTCACCCAGAGGAAACCCACGCAGACACAGGGAGAACACACCACATTCCTCACAGACAGTCACCCGGAGGAAACCCACGCAGACACAGGGAGAACACACCACACTCCTCGCAGACAGTCACCCGGAGGAAACCCACACAGACACAGGGAGAACACACCACACTCCTCACAGACAGTCACCCGGAGGAAACCCCTGCAGACACAGGGAGAACACACCACACTCCTCAGAGACAGTCACCCGGAGGAAACCCACACAGACACAGGGAGAACACACCACACTCCTCACAGACAGTCACCTGGAGGAAACCCACGCAGACACAGAGAGAACACACCACACTCCTCACAGACAGTCACCCGGAGGAAACCCACACAGACACAGGGAGAACACACCACACTCCTCACAGACAGTCACCCGGAGGAAACCCCTGCAGACACAGGGAGAACACACCACACTCCTCACAGACAGTCACCCGGAGGAAACCCACACAGACACAGAGAGAACACACCACACTCCTCACAGACAGTCACCCGGAGCGGGAATTGAACCCAGAACCTCCAGGCTCCTAGAGCTGTGTGAGTGTGACACCTACCTGCTGCGCCACCGTGCCGTCTTTAGATTGCAGTTCTCAATAAAAAAAAAAAGACACCATTAAATGTTGATCTTTCAGAATTTTTATTGGATAAATGATTTAAAAGGTAATAACAATGTTTAAAACTACATTATCATCGCCACAGCCATAGCTCACATACCCACTGATAATCCACCTATATATAAGATCCCCCCCACACACATTTTTTTGTTGGTTTTGTCATTTTTCTACTTTTTTTATTTTTGTGTTTGGAGCCATACTATAATAGTCTTAATAAATGCCCGTTTCAAGTCTCACACTAACAGCAAATTCAATGGGGGAAGGAGAGAGGGGGGTCTAGTTCTACAGGGGGGAGCGTCTTCTTTTTTTCCCAGTTCATTATTTCATCAACAGTTTCAAGTTAATAAAGCAGAGAGAGAGAGAATCCAAACTCAAAATATAAAGAATTAAAAGAAAGTGGTGGGTATGGGGGGCTACGCCAGGCAACCCCGAGCCCGCTGTGTGCCATGCAGCACAAATCCTCAGTCAGTGTGTGTTACACGTTCAAAACTCAGCTCAAAGTTCCAGAACATAGAAAACCACTAAAATAATTTAGAAACTAGATCCAAAATTGTTTTTTTTTTCTTTTTTTTGAAAAGAATCAACTTTCGATGTACAAAAACAGTCATTTTTGATTACTTTTTTGTTTTGTTTTTATGTGTATTTTCTTACAAAATGTTCTCAAACACAAGTTTATTGTAGTTCTTATTCATGTCATTTATTATTATTATTATTTATACTTTTTTTTTCTTTATCTATCAGTGCGATTGTATACCAGTGCTGCTACTGGGTCCAGAGTAAAGAAAAGAGGCTTTTTCTTCTTTTTTTTTTTTTTCTTTTTTCTTAAATGGCATTTAAAAATAAGGATCAACGCATCTTTTATATAAAGTATAACTGCTGGTCTTAGGAAAAAACACATTAAGAAACCCATGAATCTAAGAGGCACGCTATGGGGTTTTCTTTTTTTTCTTTTTTTAAAAAATATACATAATAATAATAATAACAATAACAACAACAATGAAAAAATAAAAAATGAGCAACCTAGTATTACACAGTCGACGACACCCAATGAGGGGTCAAAGACGGCTACAATGAAAATTCATTGAACTTAGGTTGCTAAAACTACTTAAAAGAAAACAAAAGTTAGAAATCGTACAAAACAAATCTTTAAAAAAAAAAAAAAGTGAACAAACACAGAAAAAGACGTTTCCCTTGCAGGGGTGTTTTTTTGGAAGGACAGGAAGGCAGGTCTTTAGAGCAGCATCTGGACATGGCTGGAGGCATCTTTGGTTCGGTCGAACACACAAAGGTAACGTGAGCCTACACATTCCAAACAGGGTTTCAGGAACGGGATGGAGGAGAAGCAGGAACTAAACCTGTGTGCACCGTGTTGAAATGACACTTGTTTTCGCTCCTCATGAGCCAATGGTTGTAAATACAGAAGTGAAGAAAGGAAGAAGATTTTTCTTCCTCGGAGCCAGAATAGTTGATGAACAGAGAAAATGGCCACCAACGAGCATACTCTCGACTCATCTCGGTCTGAACGACGTGACGGTGAGACGGTTCTCCATTTCGCTAAGCTTCCAAGTGTTCGAATGTCTTGGGCCCAGAAACCGCTAGTGCCAGGGACCGCTTCCATAACCCACGTCCCCAAAGTGCATTTTCAAAAGTGGACTACTTCACTAACACTCCGACGAGCCTTCAAGTATTCACAGATAACACAACTGGAGCAGGAATTCACGAGAGAGGAAAAAAAAACAACAACAACGAAAAACTCTTGCTGACTTTCAACTGAAAAAGAGTGGCCAAGGTGTGGGAGGGTCTGACAGTACTAAGAGAAAAGCAGCATCATGTGTTTACTCTATGGCATTGTCCATAAAGGAATGAGCAAAAACCAACTCGACGGCCGATATCTGTCAAAGCACTGAGTCGTTTCTCAGGACGAGTGTTGAATGCGGAGAGTGTTTTTACGACTGAGACCTTTTTTTAAGAAACATGTCAGGAACCACTACAAGGAACACCTGCGTTACAGAGCGGACGTAAAGGGGGAAGTGACCTATCCATGCTCCGCCCACAAAGCCATGTTTCTTTGCTGCTGTCCATGTGGCAGACGATCTCTACGGGATGCTGACGAATATCTGTTTAACACTAACATCATCAATAGTCTTGGAATCTAAAAACGGTAGTCGTCATTTTCAGCCTTTTGATTTTTTATATTATTATTATTTTCAAAGTGTTCAGACGATGTGTTGAAAAAACTGAGCATTTTGAGCGTAGTCTTTTGGTCACTAGTCAATTATCAGCACTTCAAGATGAACAGCTATGTATCAGTAAATATGAGGAAATGTATAACGACGTAGAACAACTTTTAACGGAAAATGTTTACTCTGTGATTAGAACGGGAAACCTGGCGGTGTCTCGTGACTCCAAACAAACCCATGCTACAGTTCCTCACTGGACTCGACAGGATCTCCCGTAACGCTCGTCCAACCTCACCACAGTCGTGAAAGACAGCATTTATGGGCGGAGTCGGGATCGGCCGGTTCTAGCTTGTGCGTTTGTCTGTCCTCGCTCGTCTACTGCACGACAGACGGGATGAGAAGCGTATGCCCGTTCCCCCCAGGCCATGAGGGAAGGATGGGGTTAGACTCGTGACTCCTTGTCCTTTCAAACCTGCAGGAAATTTTCAATCTGTTACACTTTTATGAACAAAACAAACAAACAAACCAAAAGAAAAAAAACACCTGTAAAACAGATCTGCATATATCAAGGATAAGAATAAGTCTGATATGATCGATGAGTCCGCATGACCAGTCACATTTAACTGCGACCACCCCCCAACCGTGAGGTCCAGTAGCACCATTTTATATTGTCTTTTTTTTTTCCTCGTCTATAGAGTCTCTTCTAGCAGTGAAACAAACATGCCGTGATTTCAACAGGAGGCCTTCCGTACATGCAACAAATGTATTGCAGATGTGTATACATTAGTTTTACATGTATTTAAAACACTTGGTGTACTCTGTTTTGCAGCAGAAAAAAAAAAAAAAAAAAAGATTCAGTTTGTGCTGTAGTCGAGCGTGGACCAGAAAATGGTGACCTGACAGTTCAACAATCTGGAGACGGGGGGCGCCGAACAGGAACAGAGACAACAGCAACCTCTAGTCTGAAGTACACGGGCTAGAGTGGGTTCACGTGAGACGTCTGCAGGCTCTGGCGCCAGACAAAAACACGTCAGTGTGTGTTTTCACTGGTCTTCATGACGTTGACAGAGAAAGAAAAGTCACAGCTGGGCGACAGGAGCGAACGCCTTTGAGGCGACGTGACGAGCGACGAACAGAAAAAAGAAAACAAAGCTGGAGGCTGCTGGCTCTCTCAGTTTTTGCAGTGCAATGGTGGGAGTCCAAAAAGGGACTTTTTCAGTCATGACAAAGATTTTAAACCTCCAGAGCAGCATTTTACAGGTCCACGTCTCTTCAAACCATTGTTAAGGCAACACAACTGAAATGAAGGTTCTCTTTTTCTTTTTTTTATTGTTTAAAACTTTCAAGGAGCTGGAGATGACTGTGGATGGAACACCAAAAAAGCCCTTAACATTTTGCATATGAAAACAAAGAGAAAGAGTCCTCCTCGAGCAACAAAAAGCATCTCAGCCTTTGCCCGCCGCCTCCGGTGACAGTGACTGAATCTCAAAGCTCTGTCCTGCACTGAATTTACTGAGAACAAGAGGTTTTTATTATTATTCTTTTTTTTTTTTTGACTCTAAACATGCCCCGGAAAGAAATGATTTTAAAACAGTTCAGAAACAGTTTTCTTTCTTGCTCAGGGGGGGAAAAAAGACTGGCTATTTTCTCTGAACGGAACGTGAAGGTAAAACATTGAACATCGCGACTCAATGCCAGAGACGCCGCGTGGTTTATGAAGTGCGCCCCCGGAACGGCCGCGTGTGCTTGATGTGGAGATTCACGACCCGATCGTATCGATTATGGCAACCGTGGTCAAGCTTGTGGCATTTGGATCGTGGATGTAAACTTTTGCTCGTGCCAAGCATCATGAGGTGTGGCGGCGGTGGTTTGGCATGAACGCCTCCAGTGTGAGGTAATGTCTTGCTGCGCGAGTTTCAGCGCCACCACGAGGACGCAAACGGATCGGCAGCACTGCGGCAACAACCGGCGCATGCGTCATCAGTCTCAGAAAACTCAGTATCCTGGTCAAGAACAGAAAAGAACAACCACACGAGGGGGTGAAGAAAAACGGAGCGAGCGACCACCCTGACGAAGCATGCGTTAAAAAAGAGTATGGCTTTTTTTTTTTTTTTCATTTCCATAAACCTGTCCCTGTGGTTTGAACTAAGTCTCTTGCACAGATTTCCTCTCTGTGAGACAGAAATAAAGGTTTTAGAAGAAGTGGCTGAGGGAGGGTAGTCTCTCCATCAGCCCCATAATGCCGTGTCCTCGGGTGTGCTGATATTTTGCTGGTTTTTAGCAAATCGAGAGCCCCCATCTTCACGTCCTCCACGGTCGACTTTCCCTCCAAAGATAAAGCTGTAAATTCTTGAAGAAACTATTTATTGAATAGAACAAGGATCCCCCCCCCCCCATGTCAACAACCACCACTCTACACAATGGATTTAACCCCACCCTCCCCCCGTTTGTTTCCCTACCCTCCCTCATGAAATAGACACACTACAAACCAAAAAGTCGACTGTTCGTCCGAGCCAAATCCTAATCAAAAAACACCATCAATGCGACAGGTGGCTCTCCCTGGCATCGTGGGAAACATTTCAGTTTTTAACTTAATCTAGCGCTTTCTTCTGAGTTTGTCCACACATCAACGCGAGTCTAACACCACACAGAGGAAACGGGACACTGTCTCGAGCTAGTCCTTCTTTGGCTAACTCCACAGTAACGAAGCATAACAAACCCCAAAGCCCACGACAACAAGGATTTACCGACTTCAAAAACACCACCCCTCACACAACAGTCAATCGATTTTCAGAAGAAATCACACAGAGAGGAAAAAGAATCACAAATAAAAACAACTAATGAGAAACGATAAAAGCAAACAAAATAATAAATCGCCCTGGAACGTTAAGAACCGAACGGACACCACACGAGTTTGACCCCGGTTACGTCGTCCGGATGGAAACTCTTACGATAAAAACTGCCAACATTTGAAGTATTAAGCAGTGATTGAATAAAAGAAAGCCTTCATGTGTTGGAGGTCTTTTCCCACACGTAAAAACTCGATTAAATCATCTGGCATGAGTGGTCATCTAGGAAAATATTGCAAACTGATTCTGCATTTAAACTCCAGTTCAGCCAATCAGCTGCTGATCAGACATCCGTGATCCAACCCACAGCGATGGTAGGTTCAACACTCAGCCAGCTGCACTCATTATTATTCGCATCCTCTGCCTTAAAGAAAGACAAAAAGACGAGCCGCCAGACCAACGTTAGGTGAGAACGCCCCATCGACGGACGTTACAGGACGTGCGAGTTCCATCGTGCGTTGTAACTTGGGCCAAAAAACATGAAGCGTTTCCTCAGCGTAAAGCTTTGCGTTCATAAACTTAGAGCAAATTCCCAATGGCAAAAGACAAGCCCCTCATTAATGACACATTTCCATCCACAGACTCAAAAACCTGATTAGGATTGTTGGAAAAGAAAAAAAATATTTTAGAAAAACAAAATGTAGGATTTATTTGCTTTTAAAAAAATAAGAAAAAAGGGGATAAGTCGATATATATATTTTTATATATATGCTGCAAAAACTAAATTAATAGAAAGGATAAAAAGGAGAAAATAAATGAGATTTTTTTTTTCGCGTCATAATCATGATGCTTCTTTGCCACCCGCTGCCATGCCGCCATCTTGGAGACCGTTGGCATGGCAACGGAAACTATCATCATAAAATGGTACAGTAGTAGAGATAGCTAGACCATGAGGGGGCAGGCTCTCCTGGGAAGAGGTCCGCGGAGAGGTCCAGTGACTGGTCATGCGGCTCGCTGTCAGGAATAATGGTTGTAGGGGGGGAGAGGGTGCCCGATGCCGTTCTGGTAGTGGTGGTGCTGGCGATGGGCGATGTACTCCGCGTAGCTCATTGTCATCTTTTCGCTACGGTACCTGGAACAACAGAGAGAGGTAAAGATGGGGGGGTGTACCTTCAGGAAAATATGAATCCAGTGATGAGTACATCACGGCTCCACGGCTTGAATTGAGCTCAGCTTTCAGACGTATTCTGCACACAACGTGGATCAGAAACATTCTCTAATGGTTTATAATATTAATGAAATATAATTAGTGTCCAATCTTCCAGTGATAAAGGAAAGCACTGACCTGTACATGGCATTATTTATCACAACTAACACTCAGACTAGTGCTGGACGATAAAACCATCTCGATTTGTCTTCGATGTTTCAATAATGACGATAAACTTTGCCCAACCTTCGTTCCTATTCACTGTTAACAGCCGACGTTGCAGTAAACTGACATTAGAACGTCTGAACGTGAGAAAATAAACAAGACAATAATACGTTTAATTCAACTGCTTTGGGTATGAATTAAAACCTTTATTTATAAATATGAAATGCATATTCATTGGCCATAAAAGCTGGTTTATGCTTCTGCGTTGACGTAATGCAGTGCTTCGCAGAGCCTTTTATCTGTTCCAGTGTCCAAACCAACATCTGAGGACATTTCCTTTGGGTCGTTTGTGTGACAGTCTTTTACACTTCGCGAGGGCTCTGTTCAAACGCAAAGCCGTTCTCCCGCTCAGTTTTTGAGTCAGATCCGATGGCAGGCTGCTTCTCTTGTCAACAAGATTTCTACTTTCCCCACCGTTACAAGCCTTTTAACGGGTCAGGACCTTTACCTTTACAGTTGAGAACTTGCATTGTGTTTTTTTACTTATTTAAATGATTAAGGTGGTACTTCCCTGAACGTATTAATGATATAATTACTTACTTTTTGTTTTAAAGAACATTACACTAGACGTGATTCATTACCTGAGGAGAAAATAAAACTATTTGAAGTAGATGTTCTTTAAAAACTGTAACAGTGTTACAAAATTGTTCAATTGAGTTTGATCTTCACAGAGAAATATATCATAGTAATACATTTGTCCTCATCGCTCAGCTCCATCAGAAATGCAGGGCCTTGGAAAACCACCACCTTCCATCAACGTCAATCAACTCACCTTTAACAACCGGACAGAGCTTTAATGACTGACGGATGTCTCCACGGTTACCGACTGAGATCAAAACAGCTCACATCTACCGCCTCCCAATCTGTTTAACCGAACTAAATCTTTCCTGTGCGGTCAAGTTGCATAATCCTTGGGACCGAACAAAGAAATGGCGCCTCCATCACAGCCAGGTTTTGTCCTTCTCTGGTCAACTGTTCAAGCATCAATATTTAATCCCAAACTCCTAAATCATTCAGTGTCTGAGAAAAAAGCATCCTGGCTGCGGACACGTGTAGCGTTTGTTCTGACAGATGCACGGCAAGAGTCACACACTCGGTCACTCCGCAGCTGTGCGCTCGCCTGAATGAGTTCTGGGAAGATGCCTTCCACAAGAAACGGCGAAGGAGAAGGCCAGGACAAAATGGAGTGGCTGAGATAGAGCTCGAGCAAATGAACAGTCCTCGTGTTTGACAGAACCAGATGGAACCCAAAGACGTCAGCAGGGATTCGGTCACCAGAATCTAGATTGAGGCTTCTTGTTTGGCTCTAGTCCTCCGCCCACCAGCAGGCGAGGCTTCAGGGCCCTCTCACACTCGAGCTTCTGTCGGGTCGCCTCCAAGTCGAGGCTTCAGCTGTTTTCTTCTTGTGAGAATATGGAAAGGGAAGGCAGATCTCTGCCAGGTCTTTGGAGGGAACTTTCTCTAAATCTGAGCAGTGATCTGTGACCTTCTGTGGAAATATTAACAGGTTCTATAAAGTTACACCGTGGTCTTTTTAACTGAACCAGGTTAGTCTTATTGAGATCACTGACCTCTTTTACGAGGGACACCTGCCCAAAAACTCCAGCAACACAGAGTTGCAACAAATAATACACACGCAATCATTTTCAGATAAATACATCTTACGCAAGACATCTATTTACACAACGACGACACTTAAACGTTACTGTTGTGGTTTCCAAAGCCTGTGGTATCCATTAGAGACGGTGGTGGTGTTGGGGGTAGAGTGTGGAACCTGTCAAAGATGTTTAAAAGAGGCACTGACGTATTTAGCTGGTGACGTGGACACAATCAAACAAAAAGAACACCACTACTGGACTTTATTGTGCCTCCTTCCATTAGATACTCTTCCTTTTTCATCAGCGAGAGACTGAACCTTGAGCTATCAGTAGTTTTTGGGGAAAAGTGGCTACATATGCTACAGTTCTCACACCTTGACTCAAGTTCACACCAGCTCAGGTGTTGCAGAGGTGTTTAGAAAGACTGAGAGAACATTAGCATGAGGAAAGGTCTGAGCTCTACTCTGTTATGATCATCTCAGACGAGACACGTACGCGCTCAAAACGTTTCTAGACATGCATCATACTGAGGAGTAGAGCTGGACGAAACAGACAAAGTTTATATCACAATATATTTCTTGATTTTGGTCGATACGAAGTACAGGGTGGGCCGTTTATATGGATACACCGTAATTAAATGGGAATGGTTGGTGATATTAACTTCCTGTTTGTGGCACATTAGTATATGGGAGGGGGGAAAAGTTTCAAGATGGTGGTGACCATGGCGGCCATTTTGAAGTCAGCCATTTTGGATCCAACTTTTGTTTTTACAAAAGAGGGTCATGTGACACATCAAACTTACTGGGAATTTCACAAGAAAAACAAAGGTGTGCTTGGTTTTAACTTAATTTTAACTTACAAGTTTTTGACCACTTATAAAATGTGTTCAAAGTGCTGCCCATTGTGTTGGATTGTCAATGCAACCCTCTTCTCCCACTCTTCACACTCTTCTTGGTCGTCGTGGGCCAGTTGAATGGCCCCCAAGGTCTCCCGATCTGACCCCCTTAGACTTTTATCTTTAGGGTCATCTGAAGGCGATTGTCTCTGCCGTGAAGATACGAGATGTGCGGCACCTGAAACTACAGATACTGGAAACCTGTGCTAGCATTTCTCCTGCAGTGTTGCTATCAGTGTGTGAAGAGTGGGAGAAGAGGGTTGCACTGACAATCCAACACAATGGGCAGCACTTTGAACACATTTTATAAGTGGTCAGAAACATGTAAATAACTCATGAAAGAATAAAGCTACGTTAAAACACACCATTGTTTTTCTTGTGAAATTCCCAATAAGTTTGATGTGTCACATGACCCTCTTCCCATTGAAAAAACAAAAAACAAAAGTTGGATCCAAAATGGCCGACTTCAAAATGGCCGACATGGTCACCACCCATCTTGAAACGTTTCCCCCCCTCCCATATACTAATGTGCCACAAACAGGAAGTTAATATTACCAACCATTCCCATTTTATTAAGGTGTTTCCATATAAACCCCCCCCCTGTATTTCTGATAACGAAACAAACCGTATAAAAGCTAGAAAACTGCCAAAAACAAAAAAGAAAACAGGACCCCACTGTCAAACATAAACCTCTGGGCTTTGTCAATAGTAATATTTTTAAACTAAATTTTAAATCTGGTGCTGAACTGACGACAGCGCCCTCTAATGACCGTCGGTCAGTGACAGATGCTGTAAGTGTGTACTGAAACACTGAAACACTATATTTATTGATACTGAACTGTTGTCCTGCCCCACTGAGTAATCAATACAATTTGGAAACCTTGTAAAACATTCAAATGAAACCGACAGCTGTGGAGTCGCTGTGTACGAGCTTAACGTCATCACGCTCAACGCCCAGCACTGTCTAGAGGGGTGTAAAACAGTTGGATGAGCAGGTTTCCACAAACAATTGGAAATAATGTACTCGTCTTTAACACACCTTAATGACACCTAGCGAGACAAGAAAGGCCTAAGCCTCCTGCTGTTTCTGTGACGATAATCACATAAACCATGGCTCACATGGGCTCTCGATGGCTGTGCTGCAGGTACAAAGCCAGACAGCTGTCACTCAGCAGGAGTGGGAAGCTTTTCAGGACAGGAAACTGAAGGTAGAGAAGGTTTATAGGGTGTAGCGTAGGAAGGGGAGTTGCCAGCGTGGCACGCGTCTAGAGAGTGGCGGTGAGTGATGCTCTTTGGCGTCTCAGTAAAATATCTCCTGCCTGTCCCCCGGCGATTTAGAGGTTTTTTGTCTGAGTTTGAGAGTTAAAATCCACTGGTGCAATCCCTGGTTGTACAAGTGCCACACAATAACGTCGTGTACAGTCTGGTACTTTCTAAATCCATGTATTTAAGAAGGATTCTCTTACCTGGTCAACTTGATGGTCTTCCTGAAGTCATTTGTGATGGGGGCTTTGTAACCTCCCTTTCGAAGTAAGGAATCTATGGTCTGAATGTGGTCCCATCCTGCAATGGCACAATGTTTTATTTACAGAAAACAACACTACATTTAAAGAACAATGTTTAAAGACGAAGAATAAATGTTGAAACAGTTTTTTGCAGTGGTCCTTTATTTCTTAAAGAACTGTCAAAATTGCACTTCATTCACACAATCCTTCACAAACATCTTAGGCACCTGATATTATTATAATATTCACAATAAGTGTGGTGCCTGTAGATTTCAGACTAAGCCAAGATGAAAGTATCTATGGGCAGGCAAACATTATCAGTTAAGATTGAACTGTAATGAAATCTGCATACGTGGGAGAACCTGCACTTTTGCAGTTTAAAAGAAAATAGTGAAGAGGTGTTTTCAAACAGCTGTGAGTAAACACCCTGGGAAAGTAAGTAGAGCTGGGACACAGCCATGGAAAGGTCAACTGGTTCCATTTATTCTCTCTCATCCTCATTCCTTATTCTTCCTCCCTCCCTCTTCCTCATTCTCCCTCCTTTATCCTCATTCCTTATTCTGCCTCCCTCACTCTTCCTCCCTCCCTCATCCTCATTCTTCCTCCCTCCCTCCTTCTTCCTCATTCCTTATTCTACCTCCCTCACTCTTCCTCCCTCCCTCCTTCTTCCTCATTCCTTATTCTGCCTCCCTCACTCTTCCTCCCTCCCTCATCCTCATTCTTCCTCCCTCCCTCCTTCTTCCTCATTCCTTATTCTACCTCCCTCACTCTTCCTCCCTCCCTCATCCTCATTCTTCCTCCCTCCCTCCTTCTTCCTCATTCCTTATTCTGCCTCCCTCCCTCATCCTCATTCTTCCTCCCTCCCTCCTTCTTCCTCATTCCTTATTCTACCTCCCTCACTCTTCCTCCCTCCCTCATCCTCATTCCTTATTCTTCCTCCCTCCCTCTTCCTCATTCTCCCTCCTTCATCCTCATTCCTTATTCTACCTCCCTCACTCTTCCTCCCTCCCTCATCCTCATTCTTCCTCCCTCCCTCCTTCTTCCTCATTCCTTATTCTACCTCCCTCACTCTTCCTCCCTCCCTCCTTCTTCCTCATTCCTTATTCTGCCTCCCTCACTCTTCCTCCCTCCCTCATCCTCATTCTTCCTCCCTCCCTCCTTCTTCCTCATTCCTTATTCTACCTCCCTCACTCTTCCTCCCTCCCTCATCCTCATTCTTCCTCCCTCCCTCCTTCTTCCTCATTCCTTATTCTGCCTCCCTCCCTCATCCTCATTCTTCCTCCCTCCCTCCTTCTTCCTCATTCCTTATTCTACCTCCCTCACTCTTCCTCCCTCCCTCATCCTCATTCCTTATTCTTCCTCCCTCCCTCTTCCTCATTCTCCCTCCTTCATCCTCATTCCTTATTCTACCTCCCTCACTCTTCCTCCCTCCCTCATCCTCATTCTTCCTCCCTCCCTCCTTCTTCCTCATTCCTTATTCTACCTCCCTCACTCTTCCTCCCTCCCTCATCCTCATTCCCCCTCTCCCTCCCTCTCACTCCATTGGTCAGTGAGGTCTGGCAGAGATTCTAATCTCACCTTGCTCCTTCGCAACCTCTGGCAGGTAGGTGGCGGTGCGCTTTGATCCTTTTTCATTGAAAAATTCTATCCTAATGCCATGAACACCCACCTAGAAGAGTGCAGAAAGAAAAAAAGGGGGGTGGGGGTTTGGAAGAGAAGACAGTGGTGAACATCCGTCTTTGACATGAGGCTACGAGAGGAAAAAGTTAATTACACACAACAAACTCCACATGTCAAAGCATCATCCCCTGAAGACGCTGATGAAAAGGAAGCTTGGCAGGTCTCATATGCATCAGAGGAGATACGTAACCGCCTTCTCCTTTCTGCTTCTGCGCTATGGTCTTGTGATAACTGAGCTCATGATGTGGAAGAGCGATATTACACTGCGACTTGGAGAAAAACAGCACCACCCTACAACTGCTCAGCCCCGACGAACAAGGACCAGCTGGAAAACCCCTACTACCATCATCACCATCGTGCAGCAAAGTCACCTGACACAAGCAGAGCTAATACGTCACTGCGTCTCTAAACCTGTATTAATACACACTTAATACTAAATCTAACCAGTGTTTGAGTGTGTAGTAAAGTCACATCAAGTGAGTGCACACTTAGAAGCAGTCTGTTTTTGAGTACGGCCGTGACGAACCCTACTCCCCCGCAATCCAACGAGGAACACAGAGGCAGGAGCTTCTCACATTGGGAACTACTTCAAAAGGATCTGTCCCAAATAGTGCCCTACTCCCTACATAGTGCACTTCACAGATGAATAAAACCAATTCTACACACTACTCCACAGACAGTAGTTAATACTTTTTGCAATAGCCTGCCACATTCACATTTGTAAGGTCAGTACATAGTACATGCTCTATAGTACACAACTGAGACGCAAAAAGACTCATCAGGTTATAGACATGCCATATGATGTGTTACTAGTCCTACTCAATAGTGGTTTGACTGATGCCATCGTCCAATATCGAGAACCCTACGTTCTAATGGTGTCTTTAAAAAATCATGGCAAACAATGTGCTGATGTTGAGCGATACTCTTCTATAACGGCATCAACTTCAAACTTTTTATATTAATATATTGCCACATATTACAATATAATCTTCAATAATGAAGGATTATTTAGTTGTTGTTTGTTGCCTCACAGGTCACTGACAAGGCTTGTGCTGTAAACACGCTCCGGTATTAAAGGTGGGATGTGCGTTTCTGATGTGGCTGGGAGCTCCGTCTGCCTCTGTGTTTAGGTTCTCCTCCGTGTGGTTGATTGGACAGAGTCATGTGACTACAGCGCGGTGGTGTGGTTTTAAAGGGACAGTACATAAACACAGTGGGGATGTACTTACAGAACTAGCGAATAAAAGGATGAAAATAATTAAAAGAAAAAGCAATATAATAAGATCACAGCGATTAGAAGTTCTGAACATCGATTACGTTAGTTTCGATTATTTACCCGGCCCTAACCTGCGATATTAAAACACTACAACCCTGGATTTGACTCAGATTACTTGCATTTGGTGGATTATGCCAAAATGAAGAAATACCCACAAGGTGTGTCTGAATTTACAGTCAACTATGACACGAATCATTAAAAATACAGCAATCACGGGGTAATGAAGAAGCCCATTCACCCTGAAACGTCAATAAAATACTACCTCAGCATCTCAGTCACCAAAAAGAAGCCATGCTTAAACTGGGTCAGCGCGAACAAACGCACCTCAGGACTGGGAAGAACAGGACAAGGTTCCAACAGCTAACTGCGGCGAGAAAAATCGACAATCGACATTTGTGTTTTCCAAAGCTAAGGATGCCTTGGCCTTGACAGCTGCAGTGTTGGGCAGTGGATTACAGACAAGTGAAAGGCACAAATCTCGTGACGCTCTTATGTCAGCTCCTGCGGCAGTGCGAGTTGAGGGAAAGGATCGGAGAGCTGCAGTGAGGCTGGATTAGAGGGAGCTCTGAATGTGGGGAGGGAGCGGATGAGAACGAGGGATGAATGGAAGGACAGGATACAAGCCCAGCGGTGAGCCTGCGCTAACAATGAGGCGGACAGGGTCAAGGATTGTTCTCTGCGGCCAGTTACTAGGCTGTGCACACAAAACACACGCGTCATCATGGCTCCACACCCAGGGGCACTTCTCTGCTGCCACCGAGGGTCAGTGAGGACAGCGCTAGCATGCACAGACTGCATACTGGGGTGTGTGTGTGTGAGGTTGTGAATCATCAGCGCTTTGAGGTGTAATGCCAGGCTTAGCCTATGGGGCCACGCGTTTCATTAGGACGTGTGGCTGCGGCGAGGAGCTAACGTGGCTAATCACCTCTTTTCCAGTTTGAGTGTGGATTCAAGCCCTAGATGCTAAGGCTACAGTGCACATTATGTTTATGTTTCACTGTCTTTTTTTTTCAAACAAGACCTGGGATGTTTAACACTGACATTGTTTTGTTCAAAACCTTAATTTAAAAGTTTAAAATATAAAAGTGACCCATTTATCTGCATCACATTTGTAACCAGAGCCATGTTCCATCCAACTGTCCGTCAGAAGGGAAGAGCTCAGGCTGCATCCCAAATAGTGCCACACTCCCTCCCTAGACAGTGCCCTTCACAGATTATGAAATTAAACGTACGACCACCAGACAGCGCACGCATCTTATTTTATGACTTACACTGTGCAGTACATGGGGTGTAGAGAGACATTTGAGATTCAGCTTCGGATTCGCAGCTTTCCATCTCTCTCTGCTCACGGCAGAGAAACGCCATCTGGAGGTTTTTAGACAACGGAGAGACTCCAAACGCTGAAAAGCACCAACCGAGATGAGGATGTTGCTCTATTCCTGCTCCATAGGGGGGTAACACTGACTTATTTTTGCTGTTACAGTTACATTACTTAAGGTGGAACTGACTAAATTCAGGAGAGCGCTAACTGCATGAAAGTAAACACAGAGGGAAAGTGTTTCAGTGGGAATTCAAATATCACTGCTGAAATGAATATCAACCATTAGCCCACAATAGAGCGCCAACCATAAGACTTCTTAATAAGGAGTGAACAAGTATCTAACCTGTTATCATTCATTGAAGATAAAATATGGTATTGTAGTGCGTCTTCACTCGAGTTTTATCATGGGCTCTGCCCACCCTACCCTCAGTGAAGGAGAGAAGGCGGCAGAGAGAGAAATAGGTTACAGCCTGATGGACCTGGGAGTAAATCTGAGAGTGGAGTGCTGGTTTCCATCTCGCTGTTGATCAATGGGGTTTGGAAACGGCACCACAGCGGGCTATCTGTGAACTGTAATGCGGTCTATAGGGAATACCTTCTCAACAGGATCACCCAAGGGTGGACACAACACCTGCCTCTACCTGCCACCTTCAGACGTGCGGTAATGGAACCGAGAGCAGTCAGCAGGGAAAGTGGGGACTAATTAGAGCGCATACAAACAGCGTGGGTTTTTCCCTCCCTCTGGAAGCATCTCATTCATTGATTCATGAGATACACTTTCCATAATGTCTCTGGCTAATGGAATCTCATATATCTCATATCTAGTGACTATAATGGGTAACAAGAGCCTGCGATATTGACGTGATGCATTCAGGCAGATGCATGAAACTCCTGTGGATATCATCTTTACAATCTCATCAGAAACAATCATATAATAAAAAAAAACGTTGTTTCCATATCTGCTTCTCCATTTAGCTTTCAGAGCACGGCTTTTTACCTTTAACAACAAAAGTAGTATTATTATTCCTAACTTGTTAAAACCAAAAAAGTCGTGTTTTAATAGAAATACTTTTATTTTGACTTTTAACTGAACTAAACAACATTATAAACAAACTCAAGTGTACTGCATCTGGTTTAGGAGTCTTTTTCACTTCTTCAATCAGAAATCATCTGATAAAAATGCATCTAAAGAGTTTAGACTGTGGAGTTCCTCAAGGGTCAATAATGGGACCTCTATTGATTTTAATATATATCAATGAACTATACTTGCAGCTAGTGTTGCTGTGTTCTTTACTTAATTTTCACACCTATTTTAATAGATGACACCTATTTTTTTCCTTAAATCTGAACGATTGTCACAAACTAATCTCTCGTATAAATTCCGAATGATAAAATACATATTCAAGCTTTCTTTAGGACATCACCTGGACAGTTTACACTTTCTTACTGAGGACCTTCAATATGCAAGTCTCCCACCTACTAATCACCTAATCACAAATACAGATTACATCCAATTCCCTCTCATTTAAAATGTATATATGTATTTGGTTGTTGTTTTTATTCAATTCAATTTTATTATTATATCGATTCATTATTTTTTTTTCTCCTTTCTTTGAGGAAAAGGACTTTGTAAAAACTCTGGGCTTGACATTTTTATTTTATTAATGCTGCCCCTGCAGAATCTCTCATTTTTCTGTTGTTCTTTTGCTTGTGTTTACTATACCTTCGTGTGCAAATAATAAGCAAATAAAAAAAAAAACTTCAAACAGCAGGCGTTCACGTCGTGTTTCAGAGCATAAACTGCACTTCTTTCCACAAGGCTGCTAAAGGTAAAAGAATAAAAGTAAACTGATTATCATCTGGTATCTTCACAGACTTCAGTTCATTTTCACCAGTGTCCACTACTACATTATATAACTACACAATACATTACTACAGCCTAGTGGATGGATATGTTTAATTGCTGTAATAAACATGCTTATTCAATAATTACAATTCTCTATGGAATATTTTTAAAAAGTGGTTTTGACATGAAGTATGGAGAAGCCTGTTCACCCCAGGACTCATTTAAAAATTATTTTGCAGATTACTTTGTAGTTGCGAAAGTAGTTAGTAGCTTAGTGGTTAACACTGCTGCCCACCACATGGCAAATTAAAGTTTAAATCCCAGCTTGGGCACCAAAACGTATTGGCTAGCGTCCATGGGCAAGACTCCAAATGCTACATTGGTCTGCCTCTTTAACATAAAAAAATAAAAGTGAGTTGGCAACAAATATATATTAATGTACATGGCTTTAATGAGGCAAAGCCACATTTTATTTATTATATATTGTTATATTATATGTATGTGTTAAACAGAAATTGTACATTAAACTTTGATCCCTGAAAACGTATAAACTTTTCTTTTGGAAAATCAATAAAACATGGCATTTTACCGAGTCGTTCAAATCTGTGCCAAACACTGCGTAAAATATAAGAGTTAAAATGACACTAAAAAAAAGTGTGCAGGCCAAAGAATGGCTGAAACGCTCTTAACATGCTCTCACCTCCCAGTCTAGGTAATCACCAACATCCTCAAAGTTGGTGAGCAGAGACACTGAGCAGAAGAGGCGCGGCAGCTCGTCCCTCGTCATCGGGGGAAAGCGGCTGTCTTTAAGGGCACTGCAGAGGAAACAGGGAGGAGAAGGGCATTTGAGACACAGCCACATGAGGCATTATTACACAGCAAACTTGACTCAGAACTTCAACAAACAGATCAGAGCTGTGAACCACACTGTTCAAGGTACATTACAACCATAAAGAAAAGTTTAACTACTGTTTCAACTGAAGGAAACACGTCTCCACCCCTTACACAGCAGCGTCAGAGCAGTGTCTAGAGTGTAATATAAAAAACTCCTTTATAAAGATGTACCCTGAAGCTGGGCTACTGTTTGGCGGTGGACTTTGTGGTTTATTAGAAATTGTGTATTATTTGTACGCTTTTAAATCAGAGGTGCATCTGTGGGTTTCGTTATGTCTGAAAGGGAGATTGCCCATTTCTGTATGATAAAGGCGCAATGCATTATGGGCACTGTAGTCAGAACACATTTAGGGATTTAAAAGATTGGACAAAAATAAATCTAAAGCTGCTTGTAGCTTTATTTCACACACACAAAGACCATACACATTTAATATAGTCACATGCTGCTATAAGCTTCAGATTCTGATCTTCACAAACGTGGAGGTGGGATTACATAAGATACCGAAGCAGGGCTGGCCACGCTACACGCGGCTCTGGGCCTGGGGTTGGCCTGGGACGCGTTTAATTCTGTAATTTTGAGGTTAAACTGTTAAGACTGATTTGTTTGAAACAGAAACGCTCCACTCCCCCTCAGTTAGAGGGCAGATACTTCACGGCTGCTAAGCAGAGAACACGCTTCTCATTGGCCATCACTTTCATTTAGCCAATCAGCAGCCAGAGTCAAGTCCATCATTTAGTGCTGCATCCAATGGAGTCACAGTCCTTCCTCCAAGGGTTTGTTTTTTTGGGCTGAAACAATGATTTACAGCTCTGCATTTAGACAAAGGAGTGTGGTGTGTTCGCCCTGTGTCTGCGTGGGTTTCCTTCAGGTGACTGTCTGTGAGGAGTGTGGTGTGTTCTCTCTGTGTCTGCGTGGGTTTCCTCCGGGTGACTGTCTGTGAGGAGTGTGGTGTGTTCTCTCTGTGTCTGCGTGGGTTTCCTCCGGGTGACTGTCTGTGAGGAGTGTGGTGTGTTCTCCCTGTGTCTGCGTGGGTTTCCTCCGGGTGACTGTCTGTGAGGAGTGTGGTGTGTTCTCCCTGTGTCTGCGTGGGTTTCCTCCGGGTGACTGTCTGTGAGGAGTGTGGTGTGTTCTCTCTGTGTCTGCGTGGGTTTCCTCCGGGTGACTGTCTGTGAGGAGTGTGGTGTGTTCTCTCTGTGTCTGCGTGGGTTTCCTCCGGGTGACTGTCTGTGAGGAGTGTGGTGTGTTCTCCCTGTGTCTGCGTGGGTTTCCTCCGGGTGACTGTCTGTGAGGAGTGTGGTGTGTTCTCCCTGTGTCTGCGTGGGTTTCCTCCGGGTGACTGTCTGTGAGGAGTGTGGTGTGTTCTCCCTGTGTCTGCGTGGGTTTCCTCCGGGTGACTGTCTGTGAGGAGTGTGGTGTGTTCTCCCTGTGTCTGCGTGGGTTTCCTCCGGGTGACTGTCTGTGAGGAGTGTGGTGTGTTCTCCCTGTGTCTGCGTGGGTTTCCTCCAGGTGACTGTCTGTGAGGAGTGTGGTGTGTTCTCTCTGTGTCTGCGTGGGTTTCCTCCGGGTGACTGTCTGTGAGAAGCATGGTGTGTTCTCCCTGTGTCTGTGGGGGTTTCCTCCGGGTGCTCCGGTTTCTTCCCACGCTCCAAAAACATGCTGGTAGGTGGATTGGAGACTTTAAAGTGTCTGTAGGTGTGAGTAAATGTGTGAGTGTGTGTCGCCCTGTGAAGGACTGGAACCCGCTCCAGGGTGTGTTCCTGCCTTGTGCCCAGTGATTCCGGGTAGGCTCCAGACCCACCGCCGCCCTGAACTGGAAAATGGTTACAGATAATGAATGAATGAACGAAATATTCTTAGGATGTAAGCCAAATAAGGTCTATATTCCAACAACGGCAGCAAGTGTGTTTAAACAATTATTTAATTTTTTTACTTTGCAAAATCCCCTACCCTCACAAGGGCCCAGCGTTCCTTATTTACATTCAGAAAGTAGGCAACACCCATCTTTATACAAGTGTGGCTCTTCCATTCATTCATTCATTTATATACATTACTTAGCATACATGTATTTTTGCTGTGTCTAGTGAACTCTCGTTGACAGGAAGATCCTAAACAAAGACTGTTGACAGGGTGATGCTGCAGCGCCCCCTAGTTGACAGAACGTTGCTGCATCACCACACACTGGCGGCGCAGTATAACCTCAACCAACCACTTAAAACCGGTGGGGTCTGGGAAGTGAAAACCAAACGTAAATATGAAGATGAACCCACAACACTTTTTCCTAAAGCTACATTCCAACCAAGTAATACATGACGTGTTCATGAGCTACAGCTGAGAACACACTGGACGCCACATTGGAATTATATGGCATTCTGCATGAGCTGCCTTTAGTAAAATTATTATTATTTAGATGCCAACCCCATCCGTATTTTCTAAGCCATGATGGAGAAGACCCAGTCTTTCTTATAACACAGGGTTCTTAAATGCTGCATAAGGTCTCGAGCTTTAAAAGCTTAGAAAACAGCAAAAGGCCCTTAAACTAAATTTAAGCTGAATGTACCTTTAGGAGCGTGTATTCAGGTGAGCCTTCAAAATCTATTTGGATTTGCCAGCAGCCACTGGAGCATACAGGTCTACTGGACTTATTTTAGCTCAACAGCCTGCTAATGTAGTGCCACTGGGAACACCTTTCCTTCCAGTGGAGTGTAATATTCAAAAAATACACAAACGTGACTCAAAGTACAACATACTCAGCCATATATTACCATCCGATTAAATATTGTACAGAGATGTATATCTATTTAATAATCAATGCTTTAACTTTCACTTTGGCTATGTTCACACGGCACGTGAAAGTGGCCCAAACCCTTTTTCGTTCTTCTGATGCTCACACAAAGCTACATTTGCCATGTGACCGACATCAGTCTGAACATCCTTCTCCAAAAGTGACCCACAAGCGCAAGGGGACAATATAAGTAAGGCACCTAAGCCCCAAACGCTCCCCGGGCGCAGTGACTATGTGGCCGCCCACCGCTCCGGGCACTGATCACTGCCCCCTAGTGTGTAAATGTGTGTTTCACTGCACGGATTGGGTTACATGCGGAGAATACATTCCTCCGTGGCTAATAAAGTGATTCTAAATAAGTTCAACTGAAGTAGTACAGGACTATATTGTGTACTACAGAGTGTAGAGGAAGACGTTTGAGATTCATCTCCTAGTGGTGTGGAGGTGTAACTGCAGAGTGACTCAGACACCGGCGCAGGATTGTGTTGTTGACATCTCCAGTTATGTCATGTTTGGACAGAGTTACTTGATTAAATAGTGAAGATTAGATTTATGTCAAATGTTTACTAAATCAGGTGTTAATTAAGCCATCACTAGTTGTATATTTCTCTCCGAAATGCTTCAGATATAGCGTATTTTTAATTGTTTGCCAGAATCCTCTGAGTCTATAAAAAGCACCCCCCCCACACACACACACACACTGCTGACTCGACAGCTCTACATGCCTCTCCCGATTTCAAGGCAAGGAGTGTAAGTGATGCATAAGGGACCGAGCCTTCCGTCCTCGCTACAGTTCTTAATAAACTGGTGTCAGTCACGAGGGCCTCTGCGCGCAGCTCCACCACCAGGCCCTCAGGCACCAGCTCATAGAGCTCCAACTTAATCACCCACACACATATGGGTCACTACCGGCCTGCAGAGACAGCTGCACTCCCACAGAGCGGAGTACAAACAAACACAGTCACAGCCACAGAAACAGGTACGATCATCTGAGAATATCTGAGGTAGTGACACAGTGTCTAGTAAATAAAGAAAAACATGAACACAGTATCAGAAATGCAGTGTTCCTTTAGAGGAAATTAATCTCAGGGCTGTTCTAATCTACTATCGCCTAGATTAAAAAGAGAACATATCAAAGGCCCTGTTTGTTCTGCCCAAGACTGTAAACAAGGGATAAAAAAGAGCCTTTCTGAATTTGTGCTGCTCCTTACATCAAGCACAGGCGTATCAGAACTATAGCTTGGTTCTTTCCAGTGAAGTGGCCGCGTTTCTACAAGTTCAGAGGAGAACCGAGGATACGTCACCAGTGCGGGTCGCTGCTGTGGCTGAGTAAAGCTCCGTAGCTAAAGATAAATTGTCAGAGTCATGACAGGGTCATTGTTTATTCTGTGTTCACCGTGGAGTCAAGTCAGAGTGAGATACAAGACTGTGTAAATGTTGCTGAGTTCAAAAAGCGTCCTGCTGAGATCGTGAACAGTGGAGAAACGCAACCAACGTAGGGTCACGGCTCTGACCAACGCTCACTGTTTCGCGCCAAACACAGCCCCAGAAACACACACAAACAGAGCGTATTCCTGCTTTATTTCCCATTATTTATTAATGAAGTCTTGAAAATGACCCTGTGCAGCCCCTCTGGGTAATAACTGCACTTGAGTCTCTGAGCTCTTTCTTGAGTTACGCCCACAGATGATGTCATGGTTCGCTCAGAAAAACCAACTCTTCTTTGGTTCCAGCTGGGAACCAACCTTTCTGGTTTCGCGAAACCGTTTATGTCATTGGAAATGCACCGAACTGTTACAAATTTAGTTTACAAACTGGAAGCTTTCCAGTTCCTTGTTGGTGGAAAAGCGCTATAACTGATCTGAGGTGACATTCACAGGCTCGATGACAAAAAAAATACAATTTTAAGAGGTTTTAAGCAGAGGTTTTGAGAAAACAGAGAGAAAAGTGCCAAACTCGATACAGGAAGTAATGGAGTTATGAAGCTGGGCAGTGTGTTGCGCCCATGGCTTTTATCATCCAGCAAGCCAGGCCTCAATGTAATTAACTTTATCTGAAAGCAACTCGACGGGCCGATAAGCAAAGACGGGCTAACAGAGGGAGCAGGAGTCCACGAGAGGAAAGAGAGTGACGTTTGTGTAAAAGACAGTCCTCGCAGTTAAATCTGACGTAGAATGAACGTGGAATTTCAATCTCGCTGCAACCTCAAGAAAAGAGGGATATATTCATTACATCCATTAATAAAGAATCAATACACCATGGCTTCCTCCTGCTCCACACTCCACAGTGCTGCAGCCCATCAGTCTGTCTCCAAAACTTGGGGTAAGTTATTGCATCCGGGCTCATTACCAGGAAAAAGTAGGCCGTTTTTGGAGCAGAGGTCTATTTCACGCATAGCTGCTTCATAGATCCGTCAGAAGGAAAAAGCACAACAAGCAACGGTCAGAAGGGTTCGGGGGGGATGCATGGCTAGAGCCCATTAGCCACCAGAACAATGAATAAACAACCAACTCCATTCCATCAGCTTTTCTTTTGCTACTTCAACAAAGCACTCCTTTCTGAGGGCAGTGTATAGTCACTCAAAAGAAAACCTCCCAAATCCATTTGAAAACACTAAATGAACCGGCAGAACAAAAAGTAAAAAGAGACTTGCATATCATCACTGTCCAACGAACGGTTACTACATCATCGAACAGAGCCGCTGTCCTTCACACGGAATATTTCATGATAAAATCAATAAAACGTTTTTACATTGACCTCCATTTGAAGTTGAGAAGGGTTGTGTTATTATTTTGTGGAGATTCTTCCATGTTCTTCTCTGGACAGTGAGAATACGCTTCCCCTATAAAGAAAAAGGTACCATTTCAGAGATAAAGACCTGTCCTGCGTGTTATTTTTAGGGCGTCAGAGCTTTAGCCGTAACATTCAGTGAATATTTGGATATTTTTTCTTTCAGAGAATCCACGTTCGCCGCCTGCTTTAAAATCCAGAGGAGGCTTCATGGTGCTGCTTTAATTCGAGAGATAAAAGCTGACAAAATGAACTGAAGCCCCACACTTTGTTGTGGCCGTTTTAGGATTCATTCAGGACTTTTATTTTGACGAGGCCAAATTCAGGTGGAGTGTGCTTTTATTCATTTACATTTTTTAAATTTAAACCACTGCAGAAACTCATCAGAACCTCATCAGGGGTAGAGCCTTTTTTCAAAAGCCACGTTTTTTTTTGTTTGTTTTTTTTTTTAAACCCAGATTATTTGAATCTCAAAATTAAAAACCTAATACAGTGGAACCTCTACCTATGAACTTGATCCGTTTCGTGACCCGGTTCGTAAGTGGAAAAGATCGTTTCTCGAGCCAATTTTCCTCAATTAATGTGTTCCAGTCCCCACCCCGAAAGTCACCCTTTCTGCACTGATCTATGTTTACAACACTCTCAAATTAGTAAAAAATACATGTAGCGTTACTAAAAATAAAAGAGAAATACAGTGGAAACAGTGATAAAAAAGAAATAATAAAGTTGTAAGTGGTTACACAGCGCTACCTTGAAGACGTGACGACTGGCTGGAGGAGTAACACAGGCACTGGCCGTATGACGGGAGGTGGGGGGGGGGTGGAATAACGGAGAGTAGGCGGTGAATGTGGAGAGACGAAGCGTAGATACGGCTTAACTTAGCACAAATTTCAGTGTCTGCTATTTACACTAATGCTAAATTGCTAAAGCTACAATGTGCTAATCTTAAAAGCTCACTCCAGTCTGGGGGCGCTGGGAGACTCGCCTATTGGGGTCAGTGGACATTTCCAGCCGCCGGCTCGGAGGAGGCTCGGGTTCGTTTCTAGAGTTGTGGTTCGTTGGTGGAGGGGAAAAAAAATATTCAAATGCCCGGTTCGTATCTTGGACAGTTCGTTAGTAGAGGTTCCACTGTACCTACCAGCGAATGAATATCTGGTGCCAGCCCTACAGAGATATGAGGTCTTCTTAGGACAACAATGATCTGATACTTAGACAGCGTCAGAAAAGTGATGAACAGAATAATCAAACCCTTTCAGGATAAAGACAAAAATGACTGATTAAAAACACGGCCCCCTGTTAGACTTTATCTAGAACCGCCGTAAATAGGTCACGTCAGGTTGCAGAGCGTTCACAATGACTTGTGTCTGAGCATCAAAAGGGAGTAATCTGCATTTTTCAAGGTCTGATCTGGCACATATCTTGCAGATGTCTTGCATTAACTTTTGTTGATTTACGTTGGCTGACACCTCTTGTAACAGCGTGATTTCAGTTTCCACGGTGGTGTACAGAGAATGAATAAATAAATAAATCAACAAAACCTTGCTCTACTCCATCCTATGAACAATGACAGATTTTGAAATCAACAATAAAACCTCTTCTCGAAAACTGAGAAACTCAATCTCACTTAGTGCTAATCTCATCCTGGCACTTGATCAAATTCCTCCCTTTAATGCACATTTCTCTTCGGAAACTGCACATGGTATATTTCAAATTTTATCTTGAGCCACGGGCACGCTGCCGGGAACATACAGTGTTGTTTTACCCCCCCACCCCCACCCCTCCCTCCTCCAGTGAAGATGTTTTGAATATCTTGGCTTAGAGGAGTAGAAACAGCTCTTGCTTAAAAACCTCAGAGAGCACTTATTAGTGCCAATCGCTGTGCAAATTGAGTGATGAAGCACAGACCTAGTGCTGCTTGTGGGAATCAGGGTCAGACATAATTGGTTATTACATTTAAGGATGGCCTCAATCAGGCTCACTGTCCATCATCCTCTGCGAGGACGTGCGTCGAGTGCACATTAGGGCTGCTGAACACTGGCGTGGGTCCTGATGAGTCATGGAACCCAAACTGACGTGGCGTAACGTGTTATGTGTGAAGTTCATACGTGGACGTAGGGATATTTTTCTGCTCTTTCTGGTGTGTTTTGTTCCCTGTGTGTTCTCTTTCTTCGGTCTTTGGTTTTGTTCTTTACTCCTCCCCAGCCCTGCCTCGATGAGTCACCCGTCTGCTCGCCTTGTCTCAGTGTCCAGGTGTTTCCCGGTGCGTCCTATTATAAGTACTCCGGTGTTTGTCCTCGTTTCTGTCTGTTCTCTGTGGGCGTCCTGAAATCGCACCATGTGCAGGTACCTCCGAGGTACTGAGTCTGTACCAGGCATGATCGGCTCTCGCTGAGAGAACACAATAGCTGGGAATGGACCAGCAGAGCCATAGGACTCTGTCTCCATCCGTCCTCACCCCTCACCCCCTGCCTGTGGTACTCTGGGCTCAGCACTGCAGGAACTGCACGAGCAAAAATATATTCTATCGAGTACCATGCGGATCAGAAACAGATATCGTCTTTACTTTCTACTGATTCAATCCTGCATTAAAACAAAGGTTAGAATACTACAGTATGTGCTATTACAGGTCTACACACACCTCAAGAGATGCAAGAGAAGTATGTGGTACACACTTCTCCGAGGACAACCCTTCAGGCTTTTCACACTGAGTAAGGCTTGGCAAAGATGAATAATGCAGGAGGCTCAATATGGCCAATCACGCACACACCTGCCCACACAAAAGCTGGCAGTCACACGAGTGGAGGTGACGGTGGAAGTTGTTGAAGTGTGAGGAGAATACAACGGGCAACAACAAGCCTTTCACAAAGAGGCACTCTGGCTATTTCTGATGGGAAAAGGGTGAGATCACTGCACAGGGCTGAGGTCATTACACAGTCCCCATGTCACTCCAGTCAAGACCAGGGGGTGGGAACTGATCAAAGTCCCTTCGTTTGATTTGGGTGTAGATTTGAAGACTTAGTAAGTACACTTATTTTCAAGTAAAACTACAAAGTGCCACACAAGAAAAAAAGTGGGGGAAAAAAAACAACAAAAGAAAAATATATGAAATATGTCAAGCTTCATAACCTCAATGAGGAGCTCCAAGCCACAAATAGAGAGGCATAGCGCAGAGGATCTGAATGTGGTCATTTAAATAAAAAGGAAATAAAACAGGAACATGCTCCATTTGCCTGCGTTTTCTGGTGCTGTGTTTAGTGCAACACGAGGTTCACCGGCCTGAGCCATGGCTCTGCATTGGTTACTTTCCCGCTCTGTTGACGCATTCAGTAGGACGTCTCTGAACTCTGCAACATTTACAAACGTATTACATTCGACTGTGATCTGACCCCGCGGTAAAAAGACTCTCTCAGGACTGACTGGTGCTATATTCAGCCACAGTGGTGCTGGTTCTTTTGGTGGAAAAGTGCTACAAGAAGACCACCTTCTCCGACCCGCTGCCAAAACACTAATCTCTATGGCATACTTTCAAAAGTTTTAGGGGAAAAAAAAGCATCCCCCATGTTCCCTTCCCCAGTGATCTCCAGGTATCATCACATCACCAATCACTACACGTACCTAGAGCTGTATGATCCCCGTGGTCATGGCCCATGGACGGCTCAGAAACGTCCAAAGATGGTCAGTAGTGGGTCAGCAGGGTCTCACTTAATCAGTCCTGTATTCATCTAACTCAATCTAGCCCACTTTTTAACGTTTATGACGTGTGGCATTTCCACATTCAAAACAGGACTCTTATATATGCGTTATGAAGTTATGAAAGGATGTGTACAAACTTGCAAACTGGGTTAAGTTTTATATCTAATGGACTTCCCCAATGTCATCCATTCCACGTTTCTATGAGGTGTCTGCTCACAGCAGAAACCAAAATATAGGGGTCACTGCAGGTCGAGCTGCACGATAAAACATAACCCTGCAACAAGACAAACAGCACCAGAAACTCAAAACCACTGCCTCCGTTATGATTCGGATAAGAACAGGTCAACGAAGCCTGGAAAAGCTGATGTCTCCATTAATTGCACTTGATACCCTTTCTTCTTTCCCTCTACCACCCAGTTTTCCCCTCTGAAACAATTAAGCTGATTAAAGCTTGACTGCTTTCCCCAGTAGTGTGCAGCAGAGCCATAAAACACTAGCGGACGTGGATAGCTGAACAAGGCCAAGGCTCGGAGATGGCGGCTGCTGCTGCTGACCACTGACTGGAGATTCTCGTATGAGGAGTGGAAGCCTTGCGATTGCTAACCAATAGCTGAGCAGTGGTCTCTACCACTCCGGAAAGTCCTTCTACAAACACAGTGCTATGAGCCACATGGAAAACAGAAGAGTATTAAAGGGAAAGCAGAGAAGTTGACAAACCTTTACAGAGAAACGCATGGCTACACTCTGACTAGTACACATTAGTGGCTGTGAGAATAACGCATTCTACATGGCTAACTTGCCAGGAAATGGACTCCATGGGATGCAGTCATGTGGTGGGCACCATATTGGGTGATAGTGGCAATTTTCTGGTTTTAGAATGTAAAGTGATCTCATACAATTTCTCTCCCTGCGCTGGAGAGAGTCTCACAGCACTCAGAAGCACATAAGCCCACCGCATCTTTGCATCAGAGGGGGTAAATGATCCCAAAGTGTAGCATAATGAGGAGAAAGACTGTTACACTCTGTTAGCCACATTAGCATTTCGCATCACAGGAACTAATGAAAAACCGTTAGCTTGTTAGACGCCAATGCATTTCTCTGCTTCTGTAAGTGAATGTGTGTGTTATTCATACATAGATCATATACAAGCGTCAGTAATGTCACACCACTTGGGTTTTTAGTGTGTAAGTGTGTTTTAGTGTGACTAGGTTAGGTGCAGGGACTATAGGATCGCCCCACCCCCTCGTCTGAGTCTGTCCAATCACAGCACTAGACCTGTGTTTATGTGATAGCGTAAAGACAAGGTTAAACGCAGCAAAACGGACACAATGAGAACTGGAGAAGAAAGAGAACAGAGCGAAAACGGCTAAAAACCAGAGCTTCTGCTCCTCGCTCCTCACTGCTGTGCGCTCGGGGTCGGGGTGAACAGCGAGCGGCTCATTATCATTTAAAGGAACAGGTGCTGAACAGGGCTGTTTACACAGGGGGAGAACACTGCTGTGGGGTTTGAGTCTTCGGTATTTTGACTAAAACAGGTCACAGTTTCATTAAGAATATTTCCTTTAAACAATTACTAATTAAATACACTACAAGAACTGCCCAGAACAAACAAGTAAAATGACATCAACCATAAATTCATTGGCTTTGTCAATATTAATATTTGTAAACACTGAAATACTAAAAATGTGTTTTTAGTGTAAAAATCATATCACTGTTACTGAAACATTTTATATTGTGATATATATTGATATTGAATCATCGTCCAGCCCTACATCAATGTCAGCAGTCTCCAGCAATAAACAGAAACTGCTCATGGGCCATTTTTACGAAGCCAACTCAACACTGTCAGATTTACTGGAAGCTTTAATTGAATCAGCACATTAAATCATCTTCAAAACAAGTGACCTCAATGAACTCTGCTTCTCTGACGGAGCAGAAGCGTGATATTTATGCCCTGTTTTGGTGCATGACCTACCCTATAGCTCCTAGAGCGGAATCATCCTAGCAACAGTGCCAGCCAATAGGATTCCCCCAGAAGCTTTTACTTGCAGCCAATGGAAACTGCCGGTCCAGATGTCTGTGCACAGAGCTGCAGCTCTCAAGCCCTTCCCCATTAACGGTGGGAGTTTCTTTTGGGTTTTTTTCCCCCCTCGTGGAACCTGGCTTACTGCTCGGCCCAGAAGACACAGCTTGGGACCTTTTCCCTCATGTGACCGAGCACCTGACTGGTGTCAAAAATCATAAACCAGGACAACAACGTGGCAAAGTGGCGCCTAATCAACAGCACATTTCTATGAGGCGAGGACAGAGGACGCTGGTAATAAGAGAATCCACCGCAACATGTTTATAGAGCTTCAACTTCAAGGCCCAAGGCCCGGGAGGAGTGTGTTCTTCCTCCTGCGAGTGGTGTCATCCCCCTTTCATGTTTGCCTTTTGCGCACCAGACGATATGACAGTTCAGGCTCTAAGGGAGCGCCGGCAGACAGCACCAGGAACTGACAAAGGGCCTCCTGCTGCCTCTCTCTTTCTCTCTCTCTCCCTCTCTCTCAGCTGCAAGGTCCTGGGACATGTAAAGCGTGGCCGATTGATTTCTTTCGTGACATCAGTCAGTGAGAAGGAGCTTTTCTGTATCCTCCCTTAAAGATTCAGCGGATCAACCAAATATCATCCTGATCCCATGGGAAAGTCAGGACTTCTTATTCAAAAGGAAACAGCTGTTGCTTGTCCTTACTTCACGATTACATCTGACTCCATGTTTCCTAAAAACGTCCCGGACCAGATCTCTGGAGCGTCCCGCTGACTCCTCACAGCTTCTGCTGAATTAACCCATTAAGACATAAAGGGTCATTGAGGAGACTTTAACATGAAACAGTTGGATACGTGCCCCAGGGCTGGACGATAATTCAATATCAATATTTATCACGATGTAAAACGTTTCAATAACAATATGATTTTTAAACACATTTTCAATGGCGTCTGTCACTGATTTCCTATCGATATTGGAATTATATCGTACCGACCAGAATTAAGAAATGTATTGCGATATCATTTTGGCGTATCGTCCGGCTCCAATGTGCACTGAGTGAGAACTGTTCACGGCGGCGCTGAGAAGAAACAGACTTCCGCTGCGTTAAACAGCTCTAAAGAAAATACATAAAGAGTTATTACAGGAAGTGGTTGTAAACACGCTGCCTGAAGCCTGGGACAATGGGTTTATTCAAAATGGCACACCACTACACTACATACTGCGCTAGTGTGTGCTGCACACACTGCCCTCTCTGTGTGCAGCACAGTGTCACGTTTGATATTTACCATGACTTCAGTGTCTACGTTTAAATAAATCAATTTCAATTTTAAAACAGGACTTTATTCATTTGTATTTATTTTTTTATCTGGTTTAAGTTCCATATTATTTACACACACACACACAGCACTGTGCAGAAGTCTTAGGCCCCTAAGATAATGATATATATTTAAACTAAAGCCTTCTCAGTGAGTGTGGGGCTGGTATAAAGCTGTATATAATCACAGTAACACTGCGAAGGACTGGGGTGTGTTCCCGCCTGGGTTATAAATATCAAAATATATATAAACACTTATTTATTATATAATTAGCTTGTTGTGCTATGAAAGGTGGGGTAAATGTAACACAAGGCCATAAATAAAACAGATTTAATTCAGGTGACACAGGCCAAACCTTAAAACACGGCTTGAACATCTCTGGGCCCTCCAGGTACAAACCTTAAACTCCAGCTCTTTTTTGTGTAAAAAGTGAAAGCCTGCTGCTACTGCAAGATTAAAACAGCCCCATCAGCCATTAGCGGAACAATATGGAGTCTTAGAAACTGCAGGCAAAGTCCAAAGAATGCAATACAGTCTGTGCTTTGTTTGTGGGAAAAGATGCTGTGCCAAGGCACTCAACAGTAAAAGAACAACAGTACAGTGCAGTCCAGAGTGTCTATTATACAGGACAGGGCTAATGACATGGGGGGAAAGTAGAGCTGGACGATACGGACAAATATGATATCACGATGTGTTTGTTAATTTCGTCCGATTCGATATAATTCTGATATCGATATGAACAATAAAAAAAAATACATTGCTAGGAATTGAAACAAAGAAACATGACCCCTCCTTCAAACAATGACATCTGGGCTTCATCAATGTTATTATTTTTAATGCTCCTGTTTTCACCAAAACAAACAGAAGAGCGTTGATTATTAAGTTCAGAGGTTAACGACACCGTTTCGGACCACGTACTCCGCTGCCGTGTTACCGGAACGGTTGGTTTGCAGAGAGTTGGCAGCGGGCTTGGGCCGAGTTGAGCTCGAGCCCAGGTGTCTGCTGTGGACCCTGCTGAAGAAAGGATGCGGCTGGGGCTCCACAGATGGAAGACAGCGAGAGCACAGCAGGAGCCCAGTGCTAAAGCTACGAGAGATCTGCTCAAGGGCAGAGTCAGAGGAAAACCACTTCAGTCCTAAAGGGCTCTCAGGTGATATTTGGAGCTTAAACCATGAGGTTCAAATGGTGTGTGTGCGTTTCTTTCTTTGTTTATAATCAGTTTTCATTTCAGACTTTATGCTTTCCTTAGCCCTGTTCACATTTATAAAATCCTCCGTTCACAGTGGATTCATTTCTGTTAATATTCTGCTCTTATTTGTGAATATTACATGTGAACACTCATAAAAAAAAACCCACATTTTTGCCCCTGAACACTACGGAAAAAGAAAAACAGACGTCTCTTTTGTTGTTACTAATTTCTGTGGTAAAATGTTGGCTCAATATTAATTCTGTGCATGTGATAATACATCATTCTCATAATCACCAAATTAACCAAAAAGTTATTTCAGAGGATGGCTATCACCAGTGACAATGTTGAAGCAACACAAACTGAACACATTGGCTTCAGTTATTTCAGGTGAAAGACGGGCTGTTCATTTCCCCTCCATTAATATCTCATTTCTGAACACGGCCGCTCATGAGCGCACCAAGGCAAAAGGCCTCTTTAGAGTTAGTCCATCCATCCATCCATCTATTATCTGTAACCGCTTATCCAATTTAGGGTCGCGGGGGGTCCAGAGCCTACCTGGAATCATTGGGCGCAAGGCGGGAATACACAATATGTTTAGGAACATCCTAGAAGATCCAAATGAGCAGCAAATAATCCTTATGTACAAACACAGCTTCATTCGACAGAGTTCTCAAGACAAAAAAAAAAAAAAAATTAAAAAAAAAAAAAAATTAAAAAAAAAAAAAAAAACAGGAAAATCTAAAACAGAAGCCCATGACCTCGATGCCTTGCTGCCTTCAGATTCAGCGCAACAGCAGGCTGTGTTTTAACAGGTAAACGAAACAAGGTTGGAAACACTCTCCGAAGGCAGACATCACATCATGTGACCCTGATCAGGATGAAGAGGGCACGGGAAAAAGAGCGTTAGCCAAAATAGTTAACTGAGGGAATATGTGATTTTTTTACAGAAAATATACACCTATTTAAGTCGAACACACAGAACATGAGCTGTGTCCCCCTCATCATTAATGTGTTATTTTGCAGATTACACATAAAAACTTTAGATTTTCAGTTATTAATGAATCCCTCATTTATTAAAGTCTAAGCACCACTAAATGGAGCTCCATGAATATTCCACATTATTGTAGTTACTGACAGATATAAGTATGAATTAAAATGAAAATTTCAGCTTAATTTTCTTTAAAACTGACAATTTTATTAAATTGACGGAAAAACCCGAGCTCTCTACGGAAATTCTCGAACGCGACCGTGACGTCACTGGTGGACAACAGCTGAACAACGCCGCGGTAAAACACCGTTATGACTGACTGTTATGACAGTATCTAGCTAAATAACCAACATTATTCATGACAATAGCCTAGCAATAAGCTAAACTCAAATGTAGAGGTACCGTTATTCTTGTAAATGTGATCGAAGTCGAACTCGAATTCATCCGACACTATAAACCTCCGTAATGCAGCTACGTAGCCGAGTATAATCTGAGCACCGAGTTTAGCGAGTCAAGCTAACGTTAACTAACACCAACTAAAACAGGCGAAGTGAGTGTCCTTACCCTGTTTACCTCCATGTTACAGAGGCTCTTGAACACCTTTCGTTGGTGTTCTTACATGCCCATGTTGTTGGAAAAGCGCCAGTGAAATGAGCTACAAATAACGGAGTGAGCGGATGGTCCTTTCCAAAGTGTCCGTTTAAAGTGGACAAATTTAGTCCATGTTCTGGATATTTTGGGATCTTTGGGCCATTTGTTCACAGATGTCCCACTGTACATTGAATGATTGCAGCCAAAAACAACACACCTTTTCCTCATTTTACATTAAATTAAGTGCAGCTTCTAGAGTTGTTGTCCACCGTCTACGTCACAGGCAAGACGCCTATTAGAGTTTCCCAACACCGTTTGGGGGGGGGACCAACGGTCTTTTAAACCTTATTCCTTCAATTAGTAAGAAATAACATGTTTTCTGACTCTCAATAAACACAAGTTAGGAACTAAACCTCCACTGTATTTATTTGTTTGACACTTTCATAGAGCTGCTGCTTAAGTAACGCGTACGATGTTGGAGGACCTCAGCGCACCAGTCTGAAATCCTCTGATGTGATATATTCAGTTACAGTGTGAATGACGATCACAGCACACTGTCCTGTTTTTATAGAACTGCATTAAAGCATAAAACATTATATAAACATTTCATTCTGTCAGTAAAATTTCAGAAGAGCTTAAAATCTCTTGATTAATCTAAAATTAATCACCCCACCGAGATTCCTCGATCCTGAGAGTCGACTAGCGCTGGAATTAAGCGTCAAGGTTTAGTTGAAGGTAGAATAAAGTGTCAAAATGTCATAATTTAGCTGTTTAGTTGTTTTTTTAGTGAGAACATACTCCAGAGTAAGCCATAATCTCTCAAATGATTTTAAATGTGTGTCATTGAAAAGAAGAAACCCACACCAGCAGGATCTCAGAATGAGCATTTGTTTGTATTTATAAATCTCACGTGTGTGGTGCAAAATGACGTTAGCCGTTATAAACTGTACAGTCAAACACTGACAGCTCTACTCTGAAGATTTGCCATTTCCAACCCTATTTTTCAGAGTGTGTGGCTATTCGATTAATAAAGAGAAGGTTCTTACCTGGTAAGGGTGTACTCCCTGAGTCCTGAGTGCAGGTTCATGGCAGAAAATGTACCTATACAACCCCTCAACCGCTTGTCCCGGCCTATTTTCCAAGTGACAAACAGTGGGCTGTAGAGAAGGGAGAAAAAAATAAAGGACGTAAGTGTACAGAATAATATACCTCACTCATATATCTGTGCTCAGGTCTGATCTTGCGGCTCCTCTCATGTAGGATGCTATTTCCGTAACAATCCTAATCTGTACACTGCTAAAAGAAAAGACACATTAGTGGTCCGTGTCATTACCAGTGATTCACCACCAGGAATAATTCAAGACAAAAAATTACACAGTGCTACTCGTCACACAGCAGCTGCTCGTCGTGGTGTGGATCCAGATGTCTACACACATTTCCTGCGAGAATGACCAAATGGAGCTCAAATCGATGTCTGAGGTGATCAGAGCAGTGACGACGGCACGGAATGAACTCGAGGATGGTACGTGAGGGGAATGAAAGATTTACGTCAACTTCAAAATAAGAGCTTGGTCCTAGGGCCGAATGATTTAGGGAAAATAACTACGATTTGTATGATCAATATTACAGCGTCAGGGCATTTATTAATCAATACGATGACAGAGAGACAGAGGGAGGAGAGTCTACATTTTACAGGGGTTAAAATAGGTGAGAACAGACAGGGAGAGGAGAAAGATAAGAGTCTAGGGAAGTAAGAGGCAAAAAAAAACAGCAGACAAAGTGTTACACTAGAATTAACCAGAGGAAAGAAACTAGAGCCGTGTTAAAATATAAGGAAAAGAAAGAGGAAAGAAAGAACACACAGGAGGGGAAAAAAAGCTGTTGTATTAAATGATTTCATTAAAACAGAAGAACCTAGGATATCTGAATCTGATCGGGCGATTTCAATGTGACGTGGAAGGAAACTACCAATGAAATAATCAACTACAGCCATAACCAAGCGTCTGGAGCTGAAGGTGAATATAATGAGAGCGACCGTAATGTGCTGAGCACCCGTTCACAGATAACTGTGTGGAGTTTTGTCAGGGAGAGACGAGCCGTACTATTAATCACCTAAAAGCCATGTGGTTCATCCATCCCCCACGCCACAGGAATCAAACCATGGCTTTGCACCTTTCCAAACGATGACACATGGGCGCAGGGCAAAAACAACAAAAAAAGATGTCAGTCCAAAGCACATGACGCATGGCGAGCGGGTCAAGACGCTCTGGACGAGAGAAAGCCGTGTGATTGCTTCCACTGCAGCCCGCTGTTTGGTTCAATTTGTACCCAATTCAAGCCGTTCAGGAGACAAATTACATTCATTCTGGAGAATTCACTTTGTTAGCGGCAGAGTTGGAAAAGAAACATAACCAGATGAAAAAGGAAATAGGGATTTTATCTCCCTGTCTGGAACAGACCCCAGACAAAGGAGGAGTCGTCGACTCTGAACACACCGCAAACACAAAGAAAGCCTGAGGCAAAATAAAAGCCCAGCTGAAGACTCCACAGTAAATGCTACAAATCTTCGAGAGGCACGCGTTTTTTGGAAAAGCACAAGACCATGGGAAAAAGCAAGAGAACTACTGAATGCGCTTTTATTAGTGATTTCTAGGATGGAATAATGCTGTAAGATCAAACAAGCACAAAAGCTGGAAATAATTTTGCAGTCCCCAAACTCGACAACTAAGCGTCTCTGGGAGAGCGGAGGACATTTATTTAAAGGAGCAGTCCGATTCTTCAAATGATTCTTCTTCACGTGATGAAAGAGCTGTTATACTGACACCTAATGGCCTGGATGAGTCGACCGTGTTAAGGTTTGTTACAGAATAGACTTTAAGATGTTGTTACTGCTCTATATAAATGTCTTAGCGGTGTAGGGTCAGTGTCAGATCACATCTGCTACAGAAGACGTAAACTGAGCAGAGCTCTCATATCTTTAGGAAGTAAAGTTAGTCCTGGAAACTAAACATGGAGAAGTGGAGTTTAGCTCTTAAACAGAACCAGACTGAGAACATTAGACTGAACACGCTTTTAAACCAGGACCGAACACATTCCTGTTTGAGCAGCTTCAGCTCACGTTAAAACGCTCACTTTTAATTCTGGAACAGCACTTTATTTCAGTCTTAAGTCATTTTTTATTGCACTGTATTTACTGTTACATTTTTTTATTCTTGCTCTTAATTTAACAGTTTTCTTCTGTTCCTTCTGACTCTGTAAAGCACTTTGAGTTGCCCTTGTGTATGAAAGGTGCTCCATAAATAAACGTGCCTTGCCTAAATGTTCAGAAAACCCTGTGCTTTCATTGTTAGCTTGCTCCCAGTTAGCCCTGTTAATCCCAGTTTATATTTCTGCATCCACCCTACACTGTAATCTACGCTGTAGCCTGACGCACACCTCCCCAGTAATGTAACTACGCCTCGTATCGACACAGACCCAAACAACTGTCATTGGAAAGAAATCGGACGAACAAAAGAAACAAACAAAAAATTGGTGGTATCCACGAGAAGCGATACCACACTCAAAAACTTTGTATTTGTTTCTTTCCAGGAATGTCATGTAAACACTGCTCTGTCCAAAACACCACCCTACTCCCTACAGAGTGCACTTTACAGATGTATAAACTAACAACACTACACTGTGTACTACATAGTGCAGAGGAAGATGTTTGAGATTGAGCCCCGGGGTGTGGGGGTGTAACTGAAGAGTGACGCAGACACCAACACAAGTGTAAACGCTTGCTATGATGTAGGCTCTGTGTTGAGTCAAGGCAGAAGTATAAATCAGCCTTTAGCGATACCAATGGATAACCGTGAATTACGCTGTCTGCTACACATCCAAACACTATGGAAACCACATGCACAAGCTGCAGCTGGAAGGTACTGTTTGTACCAGTGGCTTAATGTGAGAAATAGATATCAAATGCTAATAAACTGTACGATACTTCTGCTTTTACACACTGTTGATAAACGGGCAGCCATTTTGGATCCTGCTAGTGAGGCTCCTGACTTTCAGACTAAGTAAACTAAGTTATAACCTTGTTTTAAACATGGCTGCTCCCATTTGAGAGACCCACTGTATAGAGCAAAGCACTTGTTTTTAAACTGTTTTAATTTTCAAACTAATTTAATTGTGTTTAAATGTACGAAATGAACTGTTATTTAATATTATTGATATTTTATGGTAAAAATGACTCTTCCATCAGAGGCAGTGGCATTAGCCATGGGATGTGGTTCTCTCTCAAGATGCTGGAGACCTGACGCAGGTCCAGTCATCATCATCATCATCATCATCAGTGCACATCCAATTAATTTCACACATTAGATCATATCTGAAATATCTCTCAGGGACGTGATCATGTTCACAAGGTCTTGGGGATCTGCAACAACACAATAGTGATGGAGTCATTCTAGTGATGGCTAACAACTTCTTTAGTTAGAACATTCAAGTAAATGAATATAGCTATGAGTTCAGGGCTTCCACCTCACTCTCTCTGCGATATTTGAGTGTCCGGGCTATTCTCCAAATTCTGGCCTTTTTCCATTCAGGTTTCCTCATGTGCTCAGTGGATAGAAAACACACTAGAGTTTGTGGAGAACACACACCTGTGTGAGCTTGTCCTGGCTGCTGCACACGCGTACACCTTCAGCATTACATCTGACAAGGGTGGGCTTTTCCTGTCCGGGGCCTTACCAACAACCCGACGTCTCCGTAAACAGATGGCACGCTCAGTGTTACGAGCTTCTGCAATCATTTTTCCACCAGTGACTGGTCTCCTCCTCCTCCTTCTTTAGAAATTCTCTGCTGCTGCCAGTGAATATAAATGAGTAATAGGCCAGAATACAGTGTATGTTCTAAAAAGAAAGGAAGCAGTAGTAGACCAAGCTAACGTCTCCTCGTCTTCAGCTGTGAGACAGACGGGTCGAAGGATTCAGAGAACGAAAATAAGTCTATTATTAGCAGCTACTCCTCAGTCTTGCCCTTGTCCTGTGGTTCATACATATTTAACAGAGCGCGATGGTGGGGTTGACGAGTACAGAGGGCAGAACAGACCTTACATTTTATGAAGTCAATCTTTTTCATCATCAATCGCATCATGGGAGTCTGAGTCACGTCCACTTAGGAGTTCACTGCTAAAAAAATCAATCCATCTACAAATATCATCTGTCAACATGCCTTAGAGCAGTGCGTGCCTAGTTAAATTCACAAGCTCCTACTGTCATCCACCCAGTCACATGGCAATGGGGGGTGACTAATAGGGAACGAGGGGACAGGGGAGGGTAGAGTGATAATAGGAGATAAGGGAAATGCAGGGGACAGAGATTAGCTGCCCTAAGTTAGGGGGGGAGGGAGGATCTTTTAAATGGCACAAGAAGGGCTTTTCTCAAACCTGCACCATCAGCATAAAACAGCACACAGATCTAACACTGGGGCAAAAGCAAGGGGCCCACGGGGCCCTCTTTAAGATTAATAGCGTCTAATCTCACGCAGCACGCCTCTGGCAACTGCAAGGAATAACAGTTTCAGAGACCATTAGAAGCAGCAAAAGCTATAAATCTACTAGAAAACAAGGGCACAGACAAAGGATGGTCAGCGTACACTTCAGGGATTAGCTGGAATGTGCTTGAGTAAATACAGTCATATGCAAACATCTAAATGCCCTTGGTCCAACTGCTAAAAGAGGTTCAGTTACCACAGACTCAAGCTTGAGAAATGGCCATCCCTGGGCAATTGCCTAAAACCTGTGGGAGTGAGCTGAAGAGGAGCTCAAAAGAGAGGAACCAGAACCAGGCCTGGGCAATTTAAACCTGTTTAAATCAACATTTCGATTATATAGATATATATAAACCCCCCCTCCCCACTTTGTTCATGTACTGTCCCCTTAAGACATGTAGTCACGTGATTGTGCCCCATCCAGTCTGCCATATCACAACAACATGGAGGAGAAACTAAACACGGAGGCGGACCGAGCGACTCAAGCACCTCGTATCAAAGAGAACTGTTGTGGCTATGGCTTGGACGTGTTTTGACTTTAGTTGAAGACGAAACCCTACCGAACTCCGTAAGTAGGCAGTGACTCCGTAGACAGCTGTTGAACTCGGCAGCGCTCCAACAGTCGTCTGTCTTCAAGAGGCGGATTATTGAGATGCGACAGCGTCACGGCTTGTTCCAGCCCACAACCGGTGTTCACTTGTCTCAGTGGCTAGCGTCACCTCAGCGTTATGGGTTTTCCTTTTTAGTCATGAGTTTAATCGTTTTTCCACTGGAAGAAGAGTGAAATAGATAGGAGTTGCGCTTGCATTGCATCATGGGATTGCCTTCACAGTAACAGTTTAAGGTACCTCAGTAGGCAGCGTATTTAAAGGTGTCTAAGAATGGGGACGGCCTACATGACGGGAGCACACACAGTGACGTAAAATGCTCTCTATGTCGACGGCTCACTAGGTTTTGGGAAAGACACCGTTTCAACACATGAAGCACAATCACGTCACCAAACGTGAACAGTGCAGTAAATAAAAGACGACTGACAAGCACCCAACAAAAGAAAAAATACCCCAGCTTTAATACTTGAGAATATTTACAGTACAAGCCTCGTCAGTGAAAAGTGAACTCGAGAAACAACAACAAAATCATGAATTCATCATAAATCGAGGTTATAATATTCTATTAATCCTGATATTGATTTGCAGTCGTATCGCCCAATACTAACCAGAAGAACTCTGAGGAGATCTAGGAATTGAGGGGTGGGTACAACTCAATCAAAAGTAATCAAAAAACACTTCAAAAAAATGAACATTTAGGTTCTCTGTGCAAGATTAATCTACGTAACCAAAGACGACGGAAATGTCGTCAGTTCAAGAGCTGACAGTTTATTAGAATTTCTTTTGACACGAAACCTTGTACGAGGGAAAAGATCTCTTTTTACTGCAAACTCAACGACCCTTGCTGCAGCCTTCTGAAATTTCAGCTGGGGAACTTGTGGCGAGATAGCGCTAATTCCACGAGCAGACTCCACTCTGTTTGAGGGAAGAGGGAGGGGCTTGGGGTAGAGGTCAGGGGGTTTGTTATTTCAGCTGAGATCACACTCCTCAAGCCATCGTTGATTTTCCTTTTTTTTTCCTTAATGAATTGTGGAGAGTATGACTTCCAAACATCAGTGTGTGTAACTGTCAGACACAGCTAAGGAAGACACACAGCAAAACGTCAGTAATCCTAGTGAATACCATTAAAGCCACGGTGCTCACTGCAGCAGAAAATGGACTCCGGTGTTAGTGTGTCAAACGGGCAGGGTTTGTACTTCTCATGAATGCTCAGATTGTTTTGTTTAAGCTGAACGACCTAAAATGAAGTAGGGCTGTCTCTGTCAATTACATTAGTACTAGATTAATCAACAGATGGGGTTAAGTTCCTAAAAGCACAGCACTGGGACAGCACTGTTTTTGTGATGTCACAAATATAGTTGAGGCTGCATGCTGCTTCTAGAGGCTTGAATTCGGCGATGTGCCAGAGCCATGGTCGGGGAGGGGCCATAGTACATTTTGTCAAAACTGTGGCAACAAATGCCCCAGGAACTGGTTTCCTACCCTCCATCATACGTTACATAGTGGAGTTTCTGTAGCACTCAAGCCTTGAAAAGCAGAAACAGGGGCTCTATTCCCCCTGTTTCGGGTCAGTGAAGCATCACGATGATTATGAAGCTGTAAGGTGTAAGGTGAAAATGCTACCTAGTGTTCCTTTAAAAGCATGCACTGGTGTCGGAGACCAGGTGGAATGTGTTAAAGATTTTCAAGCTGCCAACAACTCACTGCTGATACATTGGGAAAGTGGATTTCAGTTGGCAAGCGATAATGACAGCGCCATGTCGTGACTGTTGGCAGGAGAGGGGAACCCTCGTAACTAATCTCAGTTGTCTCGGATTGGACTTGCACCATGTGACACGACATTGAGGAACCCTCCTTGGTCTTAGCGTGATGTTAATTACTCCCAGAGGCCCGTCTTGCAGCTAGTACTTTCTGCTCTGCAGGACGCCATGAAGATTAGTTCAGCCCAGAGGGAAGGGTGTTTGCCAATCACAGTGGGTGTCTAACCCTCGGCAGGGCTGCCTTCCATCCCTCTTTCTATCTGTCGTTCCCTCCCTCCTGCTCCACCGTTAGCGGGAGTCACTTATGGCTGTGTGTGTGCCCATTCTTAACTCTAATCTCCTGGGCAGCTCGCCATGTTTGCAACATCCCAGGTCACGTGCCCTTGCCCTGTGTCCTTAGACTTTCCCCTTCCCCACATTCCGCCAGTCCTCCGCCCCTCTAAAACTGGCACAGCAACCACATCCTTGTGTTTCCACATCCCGCAAACGCACCACAAATGTCCCGCTGGGGAATCGTCCAAGGGTGAGGGCAGAAATACGGAATATAATAACCCTCACCCGTTTAGGAGTGATCCACAACAACCGGTTTGTCAGGACAACCTCTTAATATGGAAAAGGGTGGTTTCCCAACATCTGAAGGTGACACAAAGCTATATTTGCAACGCTGCAGGATTTCAGGCCTCCTGCTGACAGCCCTGTCCAGTACGAGTCGAGTCCACAAAACGTTAAAAAATAAAATAGTGTTCCAATAACAGGATTTCTAATTTTAATTTCCTTAAAGGAACACTAGGTAATTTTTTTTTAACCTGGGCTCCCCCTACATTTGCAGAGTATACTTCACCTTCACAGCACAGTCCAGAAATCACGGGTGAGGGAGGAGGGAGTGGTGGTTAGATTCCTACCCTCTAACAGTTACATAGTGCAGTTTCTGCAGTGCTGATCCCGGAGTAGCAACAATAGAGGCTCTATTCTCCCTATTATGTGACAGTGAAGCCTCTCAGCGATTTTGAAGCTACCATTTCAAGGTACAAATAATACCTAGTGTTCCTTTAAGTGCTTGTAAAACACGTTTTCCTGCTTATGAAATAAATTGATATAGTATCAAAAACCTGTCCACAACAAGCCTTTCACATCCATAAGCAAAAAACCCAACTGAAGAAGCTAAGCCTGTTTTGACTCTATCACAAAAACCAACACGTACATGTCTCCACTAATTCAATATAAAATTTAGCCCCACCACATTATGTTATGTTAGGAGACTCAGCCCAGGGAGTACAGAGGGAAAGAATAAAGCACAACAGACAGCAGCCAACCAGAAATGAACTCATTTACACACACACATATTCTGACTTGTGATTATAATATGGCTCACTTTCTTTACGTGAGTGATTCAGACACAGTGAAGTACGGTGGAGAGTGGCTCTGAGGCAGAGGAACCTGCTCCAAAAAGGGGTGTGGCTTCAGTCGTGTGGAGGGGGCGTGGTTACAGAATATCAGACAAACAGCAAACCACGATGTTATGGAAGAACTGAAAGAGGCTTTAACATTAGCAATATATATTTATGCTCTTGAAATTAAAGTATTTTTCAGTGTTTTGTTCGTATCGCCAAGAATATCGCTATCGCCAAAAAACCCTGAAATATCGTGATATTATAGGGGCTTATCGCCTACCCCTAATATATATATACATATCGTTTTTTTTAATCACTCTCTTGCTCTCGTGTTGCGTACCTTGGGGGCAGTACGACGAGTTGAGGCACACCTTTAAGGTTATTAATATCATGTTTTAAGACACATGAAGGGATGATTATATGAGTACCATGATGCCTTCAGCAGATAACAGATTACGACATTAATATTGATGCGTGCTTGATATTAACGTCTGACAGATGTTAAGCGAGATATGACAATGCCATAATTAGTTCACATCCTTGACGCTTCTGGCTGCAGTTCTTCTCATGCTAACAGCACGAGACGAAGCCGTTCGCAGTCAATGTATCAAGTCAAACAGCTAGATCTGTTTCGTTTGACCTATTCATAGCGGTTCTCGTTGTTAGTGCTCATAAATCCTCAGCAGCATCACAAACAACAGTAGGCAAACTTCATGGACCAACTGCAAGTCCGGCATTTTAAACTCAATGCATCCACATGGATCTGGCAAACACATGAATCACAGCTGACAACAGCGAGCTGTTTGCACTCTTTGACCTTGCGTAAACATAAAAGCCTTACACTCTCTTCTGTCCTCGGTAAAAGGCTTCATTACTCAAGGCTGCTGGTAGAAAGAGCTGCGTCTTTGCTGAGTGTTTGGATCTGGTCCAGCACTTCTGTGCAAAGGACTATGGATAAGGCTTCTCAAAGAAAGGCTCGAGTATCGAAACATGGGCCTTTTACATCAAATCGTCTACGCTTCTGACCAATGTTCATCTCATTTCAGTTTTCAGAACTGCCTTGTTAACTTTATTGGGATGATTTATTGAGTAGATGGAGCAACGGAAAAAGCAAGACTTCCTGTGTTAAATTTGACTAGGGTTAGAACAAGTCTAGTCGCTTTTTCACTACGTAGTGTCTGCGCTACTTGTCTCTACTGAACCTGGAACTCCTGGTTTCAAGTATGTAAACCTTGCAGAGAGCTGATTGGCCGGAGAGACCTGTCAATCACAATGAATCGCAGACGTCCAGTACAAACTCTCCATCTGTAAAATCCGACTCACGACGGCAGCTTGTAAAATTACGCCTTGGTTTTTTGAACAGGTTCAAACGAAAAGAATCCAGCGAAAGAAGGATAACTTTTTTTTTAAATCACGTGACACGGACAAGCTGCACTTGCATTAGGTTTTAACGTCTGTAACCGTGCTCTTTATGTGGGTTATATCCATATTTAACTTCAAATCAAATCCAAACACTTGTCTTCTAAAAATGTGTCCGTTCTCTGCCCATACTATTCTAGCTGCCCTAAATATCCACTAACAAAGTATGTTTAACCACCGGCACCAATAAAGAAGAAGCAACGGCAAATCGCACCATGGCAAATCACCAAAACCTCCACTAGGAACACAAAGTGTCACCAGCTGGGACTCTAAGCGTACTGATCCACCTGAGTGAAAAACCCCTTCTGTTTACCAAGACAGGATAAAGTGAGGGGGAGTAGATTTGGAGAGCACCCAGTGTGTAAGTCACAAGGGTGTTAAGTCCCAGGGAAAGCCCTCGGGGTGAGCCTGGGAACAAGAAATTCTAGCCATTACGTGTTCTACCTGCGAAGGCAGAGCTGTGAATAAACCTCCCCAAAGTCTACAGACCGGCAGGACGCCTCCGTCATGAAGCAGGAATGACACTACTTACAGGACGGGAAGCCAAGCATGGCATTTTAATTGGCCGTTATACATTCCTTCTACATCTGCATATTCTCACTTTCAACCTTGATTCCCAGCATCTGTGCCTTTTCCTTGGAAGGGAAGGCGGCTTCAGATGGCACACTGTAGCATGGTCAGCAAGCACAGACCATAGATCTGAGCACCTGTGCACTACAACAAATCATTACGAAGGAAAGAACGGCTGAGGTTTGTACCAAACTGGAACGCTAAAAGGATTTCAACTTCAAATATCAGCACAGCAATGAATGCTGCTGCAAAGTTATCACTGCATCTACAGACAAACTGGCTTTAAATTAGACATCTACCGTGGGTATAAGGTCTGGAGGATGTAAAATGTACAAATGTACATCACAATATATATATTTTTAATTGGTTGACACGATATATTCCGATTTATATCAACATAGGGCTGAACGATACGACCAAAATTTATATCGTGATATATTTCTTAATTTTATCGTCGATACGATATAAATCCGATGATCGATATGAACGCTACAAAAAACATCCACTGAAAAAACGTCCAGGAACAAACAAGAAATGATACATCACCATCCAACAAAAGCCTATTTGATTTGTAAATTCATTACAGCACCCCCTAATGACCATCAGTTAGTGAGAAATGCTGTAAACAATGTATATTGGAATATTAATATATAAAAATTGTTATGGGTTTTGTTAATATTAATATTTAAAATCAATATATTAAGCTAGATATTGAAATATTACAAATGTGTTTAAACATTATGTTATTATTGGAACTTTTCATATAGTAGTGATGTATCCTGATGTTGAATTATCGTCCAGCTCCTGGTATGAGGTTCACAATAACCCAGTATTCAAGAAGTAAAAGTTTCACACTCTGACTTTGAACCCAGCATGTGTCCATCTTACTAATCGATATCTATATTTATTTTTCAGGCTGCCTGAACACAAATTATATCTCAGTAATGATTAAACAAACATTGCAACATCCATTTATTTTTAAATGGAGCATTTTATGGAAAGAGCTGTGAGTAAAAACAGAGAAAACGAGAACGGAGAAGAAAGAGAACAGAGTGAAAACGGCTAAAAACCAGAGCTTCTGCTCCTCGCTCCTCACTGCTGTGCGCTCGGGGTCAGGGTGAACAGCGAGCGGCTCATTATCATTTAAAGGAACAGGTGCTGAAACTGTTCTGAACAGGGCTGTTTACACAGGGGGAGAACACTGCTGTGGGGATCCTTGTGATATTTTGACAAAATTAGGTCACAGTTGTTTCAGAACTGTGTACAAATGAGGCAAATGCACTTTAAAAATAATAATTAACAAAAGTGCTTAAAACACAATAAATATATAACAAATTGACTGAATAAAATTTAAATGTATTTCTGTAAAATTACTGACAAATTCTGTCTTTAAATTGAACACCACACAGGCTGGAAATTACGTTATAAACCTGTTAATTTTCAAGAAATTTTCATTGTTTTCCTAATTTATCCTGTTATCTAAAATCCTCACTTCTCCAGAGAAATCACAAGACTACAGGATACATTTCTTGCTGTTTTATTTATATCTTTAAAAAAACCATAAATTTTATCAGAAGATGGGGAAAAAACAAATAAATAGAAAGCTCCTTAACGATACTAAAAATGACTGTTGTTTTTTAGGGTACTGCAGAATATGACCTGTTTCAATTATTTTTTCTTTAGTACGTTATAAAACCACAGAAGTGCCACAGCTCTGAAAGACACTGAAAAATGGAGTGTGTGCTGAGGAGAGAACGACTGTGGGGTGCGTTCACATACAGCGCATGAGTTTACAGTTAATCTCTGTAATGTTAAATTATGGATATTTTTTTTTTTTCACAGTGCGAGTAAAACATGTCCCTTTCTTGATTTTTTTATTTTTTTTTACATGCAAAATTAACAAAACTAGCAACTGTGTGCTTAGTAAGAACTAATCAATCCAAAGCAGGGCCTTTACAAGGCATTACATCAAGATGGTGGAATAAAAAAAACATATAAAATCCCTTTAAAAACCATTTCATGTTTGATCCCAAACAAACGTCAGCGAAAGAAAATCTTTAACCCAAAAGTGTCCGATATGCAATTTATTAATCTTTTTTTTCCCCCTTAGGAGGTGGGCCATCTAGTGAAGCGTGTTAATCACACGAACACAAACCTACCCACCCCCCTCCGATGCACCAGTGTACATTTGGATTTTCAGTCACATTAACCAGCACCAGGCATTCTCTACTGACCCTTAAATCCAGGGACAGTGGACACAGCAAATGGATCAAGAGATTAGGCTGCATCACAGAGGCTCTGGGCAGCACTTCTCTCTGGATTCCGCAGACATAAGCTCTGATTCAGTAGGCAGCATCTGAAGAGATGAAGACAACCAGAGCAAGTGGAGTGTCTGAGTCAATACACTACAAGCAGTGTGTGGTGCTCCGCTCAAAATTCTGAATTACAAATAGATAACTTGTAGTGTGCTTTCGCCTCCTCCGCAATGCTGCACATCATTCAAATACATTCAGTCTGCTGCTACAACAGAATCACAACCAGAGTTGCTCTAAAGGATGTGCTTTGCTTACACCACAACTGAAGTCCTGATGAGGTCTTAAGACACTTGGGCGGAAACATAGGGCCGTAGTCTGATAAAATAAAGCCATGTTAGTATTTTACTGAAGAAAGTTTGAGATAAAACAACAGGTTAAATAGAAGAATACTTACTGAATTACACAAACGGCTCACCTTTGTGAGCGCACTTTAAACAGGTTTCAATAATTGAATCACTGTGGGAAAACGTTGTTACGATGAATTCAACAAAGAGAAGAGCAGCAGAGCACAGATCGCCCTTTTCCAACCAACGAGGACCCAGTGTTTAAGATCCAGTTCACTCTATTTTACCCTTTCACACATTTCATAACCCAGAAATGTTCCAGAGTTGTACCCGGAGGAGCTGTGTGTGAACGAGACTCCCGCAACATTTGTCTCGGACATTACCCTGACTTTATCTTCCTCTACGCCCTGGTGTTTCTCCTCTAAACACGTGTCTCTTTTCCCACTGCGAGAGCGCGTCTCACGCAGAAAATCTCCCGCTGTGCGCTGCATGCGTGTACAACCGCCCCAGGACATCTACGGACCCAACACTCTGGAGTTTCTCTAGAAATTCTCCAGAGTTCATGTGTGAAAGAGGCACGTGATTATGAAGGCAGTGCCTGTATTTTTAAACATGTTATTTAATTATTTTAAAATTGTAGGTTCAGATAACGATTAAATAAACGCTGGGAGCAACACGCTTCTACGGTCATCCGTATGGACCTTCACACTGGTCGCACAAATCATGTGGCACCGCAGCGGTAACAAGCACGCGAAGCTCAAACATATTTAATTCAAAAACTTGTTTCGTCTCAGTAATTCACGACGTGATCGACCCCCTCAGAGAACCAATTTTGCTTTTCATTCATTTATAAACTCCTCCAGAATTAGGCGGACCGGAAACTAAACCCAACTAAGCCCTGCTGGCATCTCCTTGCTGTAAAATCAAATCTCTGGTGCTTTCAACACTGACACAAGCCCACAGTCTCTCTCAGTATTTCTAAATTTTAAATGAACACCACACTTTCAAGTTCATTTTCCTGGAATATTCTCCTAGCTGTGTGCTGTACAGTAAACTGGCTCCAAAATAACGTGCTACCACTTGTGCGCCGCTGATCAAAATAAGAACGACGAGGGACAATTAATTAACAGCGATAATAAACTGTTTCTAGGGACGTGGTCTGTTGTAAAAAAAGGCTTACATCAGATTTGTGAAGATGTTACAAGAAAAATGACCACAGACACCACTTCAAAACACAAAACCTAACTGTGACTAAAACACAAAATGGTGGAACCAAGTCTCACTGCTGTGTGAGAAGTCACTAACCAAAGTGACCTTTGTGCCATAAAGAAACACTGCACTCTGTTACATCAATAGCAAGCTGACACCACAACGTCTCTGAGCTTCTCAATGGACCAAGCATCATTCAGAGCTCTGGAATTTGTGGCCGTTTTTCACTTCGCCTTTTAACGATCTTTCCTTTGACCTCGAAGGATAGGGGATCCTGGCTTTGGCAGGTCCCGTTACCTTGGCCTCAAGGGGCCCTACAGCGATCTGGCTCTCAAAGGTTAAGGTCTCCTCTTGAGTTATGTATGTGTGGGAACACCTGTGGTGTCCATGAGCTGAAGCCAAGTGCGTGCCTGCGAGCACAGTGCTTCCAAAAGTGCTTTTCCGCTGATCTTCGCTCACTTGTGTCTTTTAATTAACACAAGCTGAGAGGGTTTTCATAGTTTGTGTTTCGTGCCCAGTCAGAGGGAGAAATTCCATCAACAAATGCTTCATTTCAGCTCCAAAAGCCTAAGACAAATCTGCAAAAACGAGGAGGAAAGGAAGCAAAGGGCATCTTCCGTTACTCTTCACAACTCTTAAAGGGCTCCGTAACAAAGAGCTGGCAGCTGAAGAAGCTTAGTCCCAGCACAAGACTTGGGGTTTCAAAACTAAACTGCTGAAAAGTGAACAGTGGGAATTGAGAGAAAACTACCTTTGCTAGACCTACAGCTCCCAGCTTCTATTTAGTAGACTATAAATAGAGAGCTAATTCAAGAAATCCCTGTGCGTGTAAACCGAGACATGGGGCTCACATGATCTGCTCCAAGCCAATGGCTTTCCACTTCCTCTCTCCAGCGCTACATAGAGTGGAGAAGTGGGATAAGTTCTAGCAAGCGAGAGGGTCGACTTGTTTAAAACAAACCTACCCTGTGACATCTGCCCCAAAACACTTTTAGGTCTTCGACGGTACCTCCCACCTTCAAAATACACCATCAGTAGGGTGTTTTCCAGCCTTTAAACCGGTAAACCTTGCTTTGTGGAGCACCGTTGTGGCTCCACAGTATGCAATGAGTAGGAACAGATGTGGTAATCCCTACAGCTTTTATTTGGCCAATGTGCCCCTTTAAGTGAAATATTATGAGAACACAACATCTTGGGTTTGTTTACTGGCTTAAAAATCAAGCTCCTCTGGATTAACGTAGAACTTATTGCGCAAAACACCATGAAACAAAGCTTATGTCACGGAGAGAAGAGTAGAACTACAATAACAGAAACCGAGGGGGACGTATTGCTTTTCTTAAACTCGCTCCACTCGCCTTGTTCTGGTTGGTGTACCAGACTAAGATAAACATGATGCTGCTCAAGCTGCTGACAGAGACATAAAAGACCTTGTGGTGTGGAAAGCACACTTTTCTGACGAAGGTCACTGGAGTCCTGGAGACACACTAACAGCAGGGTCCACGAGCTACACTCCAATCAGGAAGAAAGCCAAAATCAACCCCATTACGCCTCCTAATTATTTCCATAACCTAATGGTGGACTCGTTTAGGACAGGACCACGTGAGCACGACCGCTGCACAAGAGGAAAACACTCGTGACCAAAAATAAATGAATCAGACTGTATTTTCACATCAGATGTTTGATCAAAACAAAGTCTGCACTGTAAGGGGTCACAACGTGAATAATCAATGGCATAAAAAGACGCTCTCTCAAGCGTTTCTCTATCTTCACAACACACTGTGGAGTTCTTCTGCAATGTCTTCGAACGTGAAGCGCTTATCTCTCAAAGCACAGCCGTGTAGTCTGGGACTTGTCATTTTAAAATCCTTCGAAAGGTCCTCTGTGGGCAGCGGGAAACTTAAAAGATCATCTGAACAGGTCAAACACTTGAGTGTCTTAGAGTGTAAAGCAGGAGTGGAGGACTGAGGGTCAACACAGCTGAGTTTTCCTTGATGTAACACTCCAAACTAAACCTAGGAAGTAACTGAGGAGTTCAGTCAGGTTTGTTCACACAGGGAATTCAGCACAGTCCTCCAGGACTTGATTTCCACCATTCTCTAGCGTAAGGAAACACAACAACTTGGTAAACCACAATTAGTTTAAAATACTGCATTCAAGACAAGCAATAAATAAATTAAAAAATAATAATCCAGGGCTTTTATTGGCCACATTAAACGGATAGGGCGATAACAAAAGACACTGAAGTGCACAGTAACGACAACCGTGCTCCCAACACTTTGGAAGTAGATGGCCTGCAGTCAATCATTAAGCCAATGACTTTTAACCTTCTCACCGACACGAAAGCCCATAGTGTTCCTTTACGCCAAAACTGACCAGAGCCAGAAGTGGACTGTCTGTAATCCAGTCCTCTTCTAACTAGTGTCTGAAAACACCCTGCGCTGTGCTGTGAGGAGTGAATGAAACGAGGCACACACAGATATTTACGTACGATGTTCAATTAAACAGTCTTTTCAATCGGAAACAAAGGAACAAAACACATATCCCAGATCCTAATCCTGTTTTTTTTAAACATATTATAGAAACCACAACAAATCTGAAATCAGTCCCTGGTGAAGACACCTAACTGTCCATAAAATTGTTTCTGTGATAAACTAGTTAGGGATTTTACTGGTTTAACGGGTGATGTGGTGCAGATTCATGCGTTTTGATGGTTTTTAAACTGGGATATAAATAATTACTCGGGGAGCCAGTGTTAAACACTGGGCAGGTTCACATTCAGAAGAAAAACAATCAAATGCTGTAGAGAAAAGTTTTGTAAAACGTTACACAGCCCGTGAACCCTGTGAATAAAGATACACAGAAACTACAGAGATCAGGTTTGTGGTCAATAACAGCACAGTGTCCAAGGGTGGTTCAGAAAAACCACCAAACGAACAACATACTGCTCAAACAGACCAAGCCCATCTCGTTGTTGATGACCAGGTTTAGAATAAGCATTTAAGAAAGAATATAATTCATTTTAAATAGTGGATATAGACAGGCTCTGTGGGGGCTGGAGTTGTTCTCACGATGAAGAATTAAATAACGCGCTCTAAAATCCAAATAAAAATGAATAAAGAGCTTGTAAGTGTAAAGCTCATCGAATGATTAAAACTCGCCTTTTCACCTAAAGGACAAAGAAGCAAACACGGCAGAGTCGGTTAACCGAACTGAAGCTAACCCTGAAAGAGCAGCAGCTTCAGAATTAACAAAAGAGCTGTAACCGTTTATACCCAAACCCCCAAATAATTTACAGAAACAAAAGTAGGCAGTCTCGTTTAAAATGGCTACTTTATCCCGAATTTCGACTTTAAACGACTCTGTCCTTCAGTTAAATGCTCCGTAAACAGCTCCGGCTTTGTTAGCTTTTTAGCTTGTGGCTACTAGCTGAACCACTAGCTTAAGCATTTAACGGAGTGTTTTATGGCGACAGCGTGATATACATTAAAGCCAGGGAATAGTTTGGTGACAAATCACCTAACACTCAATTGAGAAATATTAAATACAAACGCGTGTCTAGACGTTTGTGGCCATGTTTGTGTGTTTTCTTTGCTTAATGGGAGCTAACTCTCGGCTAGCGCTCGGCTATTAGCCTCTTTATGGCTTTGGGTTTCCGTTCAATTCAAAAGCACATCAGCTAGCGGAGTTAGCCACACAGGCTGATAAACAATATAAATAACACGGTCTACGCGCGACTGACCCCCCTCTGGAGTTTTATAGCGAGTGTTAATGATAAAACACTGCTTTTGGAAAACCGTCCTGGAACTGGAGAGTTCATATCGATAGCAATAATCCGGACTGAGTTAGCTATCTCTAATCTTGCTAATGTGACTAGCTGTAGCCACCGAGCAGCGCTCTAAACAAACTACCACCGAGTTCGGTGAAAAAAATATATACATACAAGAAACAAAAGACACGGTTTAACGTTGTGTTTTTATAGGCGGTGAGTTTGTGTACTTTTTTTTAGAGATACGTGGCGTAAATGAACAAAGCTAGGGGCGCTTATTTTTAGTAGCAAAACAAAAGTTGAAAGCTAGTGCCAGAGAAAAGCGTTAAACCGTGTAACGATAATGAACTGAAGCAGCGGCTCGGACACTACAGTCATCGTAAATGACACGCGAGCTAAGCTTGCCGGTTCTCATTAGTTCTGTTAAATGCACTTATTTAAGTGAGATTCAGTCATGCCACACACAGCCCACTTCGACCACCACCACGGCGGCGGCTGCTGTTATTAAGGCGCGGGGTCCGCACTCGGTACTCACTAGGGGTCGTTTGTAAACCTGGGTGTTCGGGGAGGCTGGTATCCGTACAGATGGCAATAAAGCACGTCGAAGCAGAAGCAGCACATCTCCGCCGACACGACCATCTTCCTGGCGGCGCTGCCGGGGCCGGGGCTGAGGTTGGGGGAGAGGCCGGTTGAGTTGTAGCCCCCCGGGGTGGGGGATAGCGCGGTGGCCGTGCTGTTAACGCCGCCGCCGCCACCGCTGCTGCCCGCGGGACCCCCGAGCCCGTTCACCCGGCTCACGCTCCCGGACACCACGGCGGAGGAGGACCCGATGCCCAGGTCCGAGCCGCAGTGTCCGGCTCCGGCCGCGCCGCCGCCCGCCCCGCCGGGACCCCCCGAGCCGGGAGAGCCCGACAACTTCTGCTTCTTCACCCCGCAGCACCCGGCCGCCATCTTCGAGCAATCTGCGCCGACACACCGCTTCCGACCCATCACCGTCACCGCGGGAAGGGCGGGGGGAAACGCCGACCACGCGTAAAAGTCCCAGTGCGTCAGGGCGCACGACGGACGACGCTCCACCCTTTCCCTCCTCCCTTCTGCCTCTCTCTCGCTGTCTTTCCCCGAGCTTTACGGGAGGGAGGTGGAGGTGGAGGGGGACAGAGACTCCGCAATCGCGATTGCAATGTCACCCGAGCTTCTCCGCCTTCAGAAAAGCCGTATCGTACGCCGCGACCGTACGCAATGTCCGCAAGCACTCGGCCAGCTGCGAGCCTCTGCGGAGCCGCGCTCGTGCTGCTGCTGTAGTCGATGATGATGATGACGATGATGTTGTTGATGATGATGATGATGAAAGCCGTGGGCCCCTCGCCGCATCAAACCCGCAGCCAAACCGCGCAGGCATCCACCGCGCGCTGAAACCGGAGCCGAGCTTCAGGCGGCGGCGGCGGCGCGCGGCTCCCCGGTCCTGTCCCCCGCCCCCCCTTCTTTAGCAGCTCTTCCCGCGGGGGCTGGTCTCTGAGTGCGCAGGACCCATACGGCCAGTCGTGAGCCCCCGGCCGCCGGTGCTTTCTCCCGGTTGTTTACTCAGTCGTGTCTCCGACCTTGGCCAGAAAGACCGGGAAGAGGCGGCCCCCCTCCCCGCGGCACAGGTCGGGCTCCGAATACCGAGTCCTCCGCAGCTCTCACGGCGTCGCTCTCCTCTCTCAGTCGCCGCAGCACTGGGGCTTCTCTGACAGCGCCAGTGAGACGCGAGTCATTTCAGCAAAGCCCAGCCAAACACCGGCCAGTGCGCAGTAGCCTATTACACCCACCCTCCTTCCCCTCTTCCCTCCTTCCCTCCCCACCTTCGCCCCGCACGCCTCTGTTTTCACAGGCGCCCCGAACAGGAAAGTTTTCTCTCCACGTCTCTCAACGCTGCCGTCCGTTTATTACTAGGGCACATTGTTTTGTGACGGTGCATGAAACAGTCCCGGTCCCCTCAGGAGTCGCCGGACGCCTTTCCCCCGGCTCTGCTCGCTAGTCCGGTCCCAGCGACTGACATTAAAGCCTGGCTGCAGTTATAGAGGGGGCGGGGGGGGAGATAAAAAGGGTCCTACGCGATCATCCCGAAGCCGCCAGAGCCGTATTCACTCACTCCTTCCACCAGTATCCACGACGTAGTTTACGATCACTTCTTACGCTTCCTGCGTAGGGGCTCCACGCAGCAGGGTGAATCCGTATTCTCAGTCTCGGCTACGTAGGAGGAAAAGAGGCAGAATCCGTTCACGGAGAAGCCGTTTCTTCTCATGTCTGTACAAACCCGTCTGCGGTACGTGCTCCTCTCGCTCCTTCGTCCTAAACGGGAGAGAGCAGAGACATGACGCGTCAGGAGACTCTCGCCCTCAGACCGCAATCCAGCGCCAGCGTTGCAGCGCAGCCAAGTGTGAGCTCAGCACAGGGAGGATGTCCTAGCGTGCTCTCTATTCATTCCAACAGCCCCAGTGTGGCATAATGTCGGACTACACACACACACACACACATCTCTCATTATCATTCAGCAAGCAAAGGTAGGCCACAACCACCCCTCACCAGAGATGATCCACTTCTCTGCTGTTAGTTTCTGTCTTCATTTCATGTTGGAGAGGGAGGGATTTTTTTCTGGAGTGGGGCAGGGCACTCATCAGCTAAACATCATATTAGCCTTCACCTACAGTCTGAGAGATTCAACCTAACAAATGCACTTGTTTAGCAATGCTCCTCCATCTTCTTTCCCACTCAAAAATCAAGCTACTGCTCACTATTCCCTACATTACTCACTATGTAGTGCACAATTACAGGGAACTGAAGTCAGGTTAGTGAACAACTGCGCGCACTAACTCACGGAGGTTTGCTCACTACACTGTGACTGTAGATTGTCGAGTGAACACTGTAAATATCTATAGACCTTGGGCTAATTTCATGCTAACAGTAAGGGGTTTGAAAAAAGCTCAATATGTATTCATGCTGTGTTCAAAATGGCTCCCTACTTAGTTAAGGAACTGGAGTCAGGTTTATTTATGTGTACATCGTTTTTTACTAAAGATTGTCACAAAGCAGCGTCACAGAATTCCACTAATTCCTTTAGAGCTGAGGAAGAAACCTTGGGAGGAACCGAGGCTCACACGGGGGACCTACCCTCCTCTGGTCAATAGGTCTGCAGTTGTGATCACGTGTACTGACATAATCATACTGCATATAGTGTAAGCAGTGATGGTATAATTATTATTAATATTAATAGTTGTTGTAGTAGGTAGGAGTCCATGAAAACTGAAGATAAGATCATCCTTTATTGGTCCCACAGTGGGGAAATTGACTCAACTTTAGTGTAGAGTAGGCATCTAGGAGTTTAGTGAACAGTTTCGGACACGGCCTCAGGTTTTTATCAAACAACGCAATGCATTATGGGTATCCACTAGTGTCAGCTAGTGTACATAACCTTTTGAGGTGCACTGAATATTCCCACTATGTTTCTAGTCACTGCTACAAAATGGCGGAACCCAAAAATAGTGCACTACATGGTGGTGATTAAGGCACTGTCCCCAACATCCATCGGTGGAACCCAGAGCTGTAGAAATGGTTATTTAGAGAAGCAGATGTGTGTTGAGTAAGGAATAGCAACTAAACTGCTGACAACAGGCTCAGGAAAACATGCTCACATCTGGGGAAAAAAAAACAAAAAACAAGCAATTAGTTTCACGGCCTTCTGTTTTTAAGACGACGTCTGAGTCAGTGCTTTTAAAGGATGACAGTGGTGTTTCACCGCCCTGAGCTCAGCCAGGCAGATTAGGGGAAAGCAGGTAGAATCAGAGAACACAGAAGAGGCCTCCAGGCCTTGGGAGAAGCCAGGGGGCACATTCAACACTTCTATAAAAGTGATGTTTCACAGTGAAATCCAAGCCTGTCCATGCTGCAAGGGCATGTTTGCCGGAGGTGGCAAACCCATTGGTCTAAAACAGGATGAGGCTGTTCGGTCAGTGTGTAAATTACAGTGGACATGGATAAGAGCTAGAAACAACCCTGTAAACACATCTTATCTGATCAGGTTGAGAAAATACACAGCAACACAACAGAAAATAGTAATAAATTAAATGTTGAGAGGAAACCAGACAATAATTTAGAGGGCCAAACAGCAAGGCAAAAGCTACATATCAATATCAACATACAGGGTGAGTCAGAAGTCACAGTACACTCTTTTATTTTAGAAACGATGACATCCGAATACTCCAGTGAGTAATGGGTGAGGGGCCTTTCTTTTAGACTATGTCCAGGACATGGCCGCCATCTTGAAAGCCGTCATATTGGATCAAAGGACGGTTTTTCCAATGGGAAGGTGGTCATGTAGCATATCAGAGACGACCAGAATTGTCTCAGAAATCGACTGCCGTAGTCAGTTTTACATTATCTCCTGTGGTTCAAAAGTTACTAACCCAGAAATCTTTTGTTACAGACCCAAGCAGATCCTAAATGTTCTGGTCACAGCCTAAAAGATAGGACCCCTCAGCCCATTAGATTCCTTGCTCCTTACCTGTGGAATATATTCCGCACAGATACCCCGAGGACCTCCATTGGAGTGTAGTACACCGGTCCAAGATGGTGGCTGAAAATCATTGGTCAGTTTACTATTTTGTAATAAACATGAAGCTATAAATTATCCATCTCCCTTTTTTGTAGCACAGGTTTATTTCCAACAATGACCCTCATTTCAATCCCATGAATCCAAACAAGATTCTCAAAGACTCTTCAGACTCCCCACCACATTTTAGTGTATGACCCTCACTGCTACCACTCATTTTATCCTTTTCCAAAGGACGTTCTGGTTCTCAATCCTCCTTCTATTCTCTACATACGGGCAAAATACACTCTTCCATGTTCATCACGTCCACAGTTGTTTGGAACTTGTGTACCCACCCAGCTGGAGATTTTCTGTAGGAATGGTATTAACCAGTTTTGTAAAGGCGAGTCGTCTTGATTCGTCATTGATCATCGCTGATCCACTGTGGAAGGATGACCAAGCTGATGATCTATTAAATGTTTTGTACCACAATCATCATCTTCTTCATCTCTGTCCCCCCACAACTACCTCCAGCTCCTTCTGAGGGATTCCCAGGTGTTCCCAGGCCAGCGGGAGGTGGGAGATATGATCCCTCCAGCGTGTCCTGGGTCTACCCCAGGGCCTCCTTCCAGTTGGACGTGCCTGATATACCTGGAGTGGGGGGCGTCCAGGAGGCTCCTTATCATTACTCCAAGGTCCTCCCTAATCATTGAGCTCCTCACCCCATGACCCTAGGTTTTGCACAGCAACCTGACGGAGAAAACTCATTTCAGCCGCTTGTATTCGCGATCTTGTACATTACCCAGAGTTGATGACCGTAGGTGAGAGTGGGGACGTAGAATGACCGGTAAATTGAGAGCTTTGCTTTATGGCTCAGCTCTCTCTTCACCACGACAGTCCGGTACAGTGACCGCAACGCTGCACCGAACCTACGGTCGACCTCACGATCCCTCTTCCCACCACTCGTGAACAAGACCCCGAGATACTTCACCTCCTTCACTTCACTCGGGGTAGGTTCTCACCCCCGACCTGAAGGGAGCAGGCCACCTGCTTTTTATTATTAAATAAAGCATATCACTTTTCAAATTAGTTCATTTTATAATAATTACTATATTAATGAAGGTGATACGTAAACACAATGCACAAATTAACTTTAATAATATCAACATTAGGCAAAATTAACATCCAGTGTCTCTTTATTACGAACATGTAATAGCAACTTAATTGATTCTAAGAGGTAATTAATGTGCAGTAAATGCTTTAACATTTCCTCGCACATGTTTGTGAGTTAATATCTTCAATTTTCATTTTTTTAAATATATAGACAACATAGATTGTCAATTTTTTTTTTACTTTTGTAGCAGGACACAGTCTCAATTTACAAATAAAAATATTAACGCACTGAAATTGTAATTATGACATTGGTTCACGTTGGAGTTATTTCTCGGGCGAACTAATTGGTTAATATTAATTATGGTTGCAGTTAGTGGTTACATGTTAGTGTTAATTAATGCTGTCAATCATGGCTGGTAAAAGTCGTAGGTGATAAGTAGTTGATAATTATATCCTGCTAAGATTCTCTAATAATTTAAACCTAACCTCAAACTGATCAGTACGTTGAAATTAAATTTCTTACACTGTGTTTGAGTTGTTTTTGCCCAGTCTTTAAAGCCTTCACAAACACATTTCTGCACGGAATACCAGTGTGTTACAGATACAGATTACTGAGTCTAATTTGGGTGTACCAGCTTTACCAAACCTCTTCCACAGCTATATATGGAGAATATCATTTTCCTTACCACACCATCCTGGGGTCTCAGTGCCACTTCCAGTTAAACTGAATCAGCTCTGAGGACAGCTTGGCCTCCACTGTCCTGCGCCACATGCTCCTTTACAAGATTTATGGTATTCTTCAGCTGCTAGATGTGACATAAACTCATTTGTTGTTGTATCTGACGAAGCATATCTTTTGCTGCAGGGCACACGGTCACTCAAACACATCTTTTAATGACGACTGAAACAGTGTTTTTATAAAAGGCTTCTCCAGGAGGTCAATAAAACAACGAGTGTGTGTCCCAACTGTAAACAGGGTCTTGTCTTTTTGTTAAAATGTTTACGTTGTGAAAATACTTTATTTCTGTTCATAGGTTTTTCCACATTAACCAAACAAGGGACGACGGTGTGTCGACAAACCAGAACATCATGGTCAACACAGACGAATACTTACCTCACATAACTACGAGGAATATCCGGGTCCTTGTTGATCTGGGATTCTGCAAATATAACGTTCTGTAGTCACCATTTTTCACTGTAAACCTGTTTGCCTCCAGTCCTCAAGCACCCTTCACACTTACACACTTTCTCCTCGCTCCATGTCCAGCTCCCTTTGGCCATGACATAAAATGCCACCGTGGTGTAAAGCGATTGCATATAACTGTCCCTGGCTACCTAAATATAGACAGAGGATGGGGTTTAATTACAACCCATAATCACATTTCATCTAAACCCTCTGACACTTTGAGGCCTGTCGCCTATTGTTTAAGATTTACAGACTTCAGCATTTCTTCACACTTAGGTACAGGCAAAAAGCATCAGGAGCAGGTTTATAGCCGTTAGCATCTCCAGGCTGCCGCAAAATACACAGATATTTAGTCACGTTATCATTTCATTTCAATTCCAATCAGAAATGGAATGTTTTCTAAAGAGGATTTGCTTCTCGAGGGGTCCCTCCGCAATCATTCAGACATTTGAACACAGTCTGGTTTGTGTAAATTCACGAGAACTTGCCATTGGTTTTTAGGCTTAGTCTGCCATTAGGATAAACAGAGGCCACGTTTTTTTTAATGGAGGAATGTCAAATAGCAAGCTGCTTTCTTTAACAGTATTTCAGACGGGATGTTTATTCACGAATAATATATATTAATTGATTAATGAAAACTAATGAATACTCTGTGCTGTATTTAACACTCATTCGCTGTCTGTAACCCTTATCCAGTTCAATGCGGCAATGGGTCTGGAGTGTACTGGGCGCCAGTCCATCACAGGGCGACACACACACACACATTCACTCACACACTCACACCTACGGACACTTTTGAGTCTCCAATCCACCTACCAACATGTGTTTATGGAGAGTGGGAGGAAACAGGAGCACCCGCACACCACACCACACTCCTCACAGACAGTCACCCGGAGGAAACCCACGCAGACACAGAGAGAACACACCACACTCCTCACAGACAGTCACCCGGAGGAAACCCACGCAGACACAGGGAGAACACACCACACTCCTCACAGACAGTCACCCGGAGGAAACCCACGCAGACACAGAGAGAACACACCACACTCCTCACAGACAGTCAGCCAGAGCGGGACTCGAACCCACAACTTCCAGGACCCTGGAGCTACCTGCTGAGTCTACATGCTGCTCTTTATAACGTATATAAAATATAAAGGATAAGAAGGAAAAGAATGGCATGCATAGATAGACAGCAGGTCTACTTTGCATTAAAAATCTTCATCTTCTTTACCTGTGCAATACTGACAGCTATAACATGAACCCCACCTTTTGGTTTCTACATTCACTGTCTATTCTCTTGTAGAACAGCCTGCTTCCACAGTGTTCCTCAGCGCTCAGGACCCCCACAGAGCAGGTGTGATGTGGTGGTGGATCATTCTCAGCGCTGCAGTGACACTGACGTGGTGGTGGTGTGTTAGTGTGTGTTGTGCTGGTGTAGAGTGGATCAGACACAGCAGTGCTGCTGGAGTTTTTAAACCCCTCAGTGTCTGGACCGAGAACAGTCCACCGACCAAAAACATCCAGCCGACAGCGTCCTGTGTCACTGATGAAGGACTAGAGGACGAGCGACACACACTGTGCAGCGACAGATGAGCTACTGTCTCTGACTCTACATCTACAAGGTGGACCAACGAGGGAGGAGTGTCTCACAGAGTGGACAGAGAGTGGACACAGGGTTTAAAAACTCCAGCAGCACTGCTGTGTCTGATCCACTCTACACCAGCACAACACACACTCACACACCACCACCACGTCAGTGTCACTGCAGCGCTGAGAATGATCCACCACCACATCACACCTGCTCTGTGGGGGTCCTGAGCGCTGAGGAACAGGGGGAGAGGGGGGGGGGGGGTAAATATGAGGCAGAACAGTGACGCGATGAATAGACCTAAGAGCTGTCTACACACTAACGGTCATCTAGTGTAACTCTAAAGTGCTTATTAGAATGTGTTTTTATGCGTTCCTTAAACCCCAGGGCAGTCTTTATCCCCAGTGTCCGTTCAGAATAATGGTGTAAATAAAGTTGTAAAAGCATAGCATAGCATTTACTCTCCCCGAGTCCTGCGCAGAGCCTGGAAGCGGTCCCCGGTCTAAATCCACGGTAAAAGTCCCCGGGTTCTTACCGTGCGGTGTCCGCATTACAGACGCTTTCCCCCGGTCCTCAGTCCCGCCGCCGGAGCGCGACCACACACCAGCCGCTACAGGGGAGACCCCCGGAGGCCGGAGCCGCGAACCGGCGCCATTTCGTGTCCGTTTTAGATTCCTCCCGCGTGTCTGAGTCCAAGCGGCGGAGCACCGGGACTAACCCGAGACCCCCGTAAACAGACCCCCCCCCCCGGTCCACGGGAACTAGAGACACACCTCGGTACAACAGTCATTCACTTCAGCCTTTAATAGAACTATTTTTTAACAAGACAAAATATTTTTGTGGACGTTTATTATATAAAAAAATTATAAGACAAAACTAAATTATAAATCTTGTCTTTAGGCGTTGGTAAAAAATAAATGAAAAAAATAAAATTAAATAAATATTTCATATAAACTGAAATCTTAAAAAAAAAATAAATAAATAAAAGTTGGGGGGCTAATAACAAACACGGCATTTTTCCATCGACAAGCAATAAATCATTCAATATCTTTAGGCTAAAATGAACATTTTAATGAAAATTTTGTGAACTTTTGGTTATGAATGGAGTAAAAAGCTTGTTGTGACGAATAGCCGTTTCTAAAAGGCCACTTTTGTTTTTTTTAGCAGTTGGTACTTGGTATCTTTGCTAAGCTAATTTGCTAATTTTACCTCAGTTACTTTATAGTCATTAATATTATTAGCCTACACTCTTTACTTCATCCATCTCCTGTAGTCACTCCTGATCAGGGTCGTTTAGGTGTTTGTGCTGGTTTTATTTGAGTTTTCTAAAAGTTAATCCTGTTTCATTCAGCAATTTCTTACAGTTCTGTGACAGAAAGGGACCCTTGAGGGCAGCTGTGGCCTAACGGTTAGAGCAGAGGGCTGTGGACTGAAAGGTCACTGGTTTGATTCCCACCATTGGCAGGAAAATAAGGGTGGAATATAAGCTGAGGTTTGAATGAGAATCTCTTAATTTGTTGAGTAAAATAATCAGGGAAAGCTTTAGTGTCACTAAGTGTAATAGCTTTTAAGTTCTTCTTGGTCTACCTTTGTTTTTCTTTTAAAATCTTCCGTTTCTAAATTTCAGACATAGTTCACTGACAACCATCATCTTTTGCCACAATTGGATTTCCTTTTAATTGCTTTTTGTTGATTTACTCAAATCCAACAGCTCATTCAGGCAAGTGACAATTGACCTGCCGAGTCATTGCAGTTTTAGACTTTTGCTGTTGTGTGTTTTACAAATGCAGATTACGAGTGGATTTCATCCATTTTCACTCAACAAAGCTTCTGTTTTTTTCTCAACCGGATTCAAATAATTGAATTGGTGTCCGTTTCATGAATCCAGACCGTTCAGCTATTAAACTAAAACTGTCCTGTGTCATATCTGTGATTTGTTATTGGCTACAAAAACAGGAGCTGAGTTAACGTCCTCCAATTCCATCGTTTTTGTATCCTTCTCTGCTCAGTGCTGGTCAGACAACTGCAAACAAAACCATCCGTTCTGATTTGTCTGGAATCTGAACAGGAAGCTGGTGAATCACTGAAGGACCGCAGTAAGGTCAGAGGGAGCTGGTGAGCGTCCCTCTTCTCCCCAAAATAAGAAAATGGGAAGCCCATCTGCCTTCTGGACGTTGAAATAGGAAGATGGATCCTTCAGAAACGAGGTGAAAACCATTTCAAATTAAACCCACAGCTTTCATTAAGGCCCTGTGTGTTTTGGCAAAAAATAAAAAAAAAAGCAAACAGCAGTCACAGCTAGTTTCAGAATTGATGACTATTTTGCGCATAGCTAGCATTCGCAAACCCTGCTTTCACGCCCCAAACCTGCCATGTTCTATAAAAAAAATTAAGAATTGGAACAAGTAATTTGTATTCATCATTTCCCTGAGGATTCTGTAAAGATCCAGTGCTGAACGTATCATGAACATTACATTTCAGGTTCAGATTACACTTCAATTAAACAGAACTCCTCATTTAACAAATAACCCTCAGATCTGCTGCCAGACGTAACACGCTGCATCAAATAAAAATATTCTAGTTGCACTTACATAAGAGCAGGGGACACTGCAGTTATTCTCTTTAAACCCCTTTCCACACCAACCCCTGGTTTATGAACGTGTAAACTCCTTGGTGTTGTGTTTTATACAAATGCTTCTTGGTTTATCGATGTTTGAGGGTTATTTAAAAAAAAAAAAGCACATCTCACATCAACAGTCAAAGCTCTGCAAAATTCTCAAATCAACCATTTATTGCCTATTTTTCATAGAAATGACATTAAAAAGTACATGTTAAAGATTCTTGATGTGCTTCCATACAGTTAAGTCCATTAAAGTCTACCTCATCACATCAGTAGTGCATTAGCAACCCTTGTGTGTGACCGTGCGGCAGCGGCGGCGAGTCCACGTTCCTAAAGACTTAACATTTACAGAGCGGTATTAAAAAGAGACACTGACAAAACAATGAAAAGACAATTAAAAGAATACAAAACAGACAAAGACAGAACAGCATTGGGCTCAGGACTCTTCACGAACAGGAGTACAGCCAGAGAAAAAGCTGTTCTTGAAATTGCTCAGTCCTCGTTTGTTCTTCCTCAAAAAGCTCGGCATGTTCAGGTCCTCGGACTCCTCGCTGTCGCTGCTAAAATCAGCAGGGACCGGTTTCTTCTCAAGCTTTAAGACTGAGGACAGTTGGCCCATGTCTCCAATTTCCTAAAAGTAAAAACCCAAAACGAGTTAAAGTGGCAGTTAATGAGAGCGGAGCTCCACGTGGTCATCGGTTTTTGTTTGAAGTGGCGCTCATGTTCTGTATAAAAGTGTAAAACCTCTTACGTTTTTCGTTGGTGGGACACAAGGAGGTCTGAAGAACGTGGCGTCCCGAAGGCTAACAGCAGTGGGGTCTTCAGGAACAGCCACAGAATCTTTGGACCCATTGGTTTCACACACATCCTGAGGTCACAAACAAAAACCAAGAATTTAGACAGCGATATTAAACTCCCAAATTTGAACAAAGGTACCTCAGCTTTGGCTTACCACTCCAGCACCGAGGTCCATGTTGCGGCACTTCTCGTGGTCACAAAGACAGTTCTCGCCACAAGTGATCCTTCCTTTACGGCAGCGGCAGAGTTTATTGACACAACGGCCCTTACACGCGCACTACACATGACAAAGGCATACGTTAACGACTGTATCAGAGAGAGAGAGAGAGAGAGACACAGAGACAAAGCTAGAGACAGATAAAGAGACAGAGATAGACAGAAAACACAAAGAGAAAGAGACAGAGATAGACACAGAAAGAGACACAGATAAAGAGGGAGATAGACAGAAAACAAAGAGAAAGAGACACACACACAGAGAGAGAGAGAAAGAGACACAGATAGACACAGAGAAAGAGAGACAGACAGAGAAAGAGACAGAATAAAATCTCCCGGCACATTGGCTCACCCCAGTCATTTTAGATTTCCTGGAGCCTCGTCTGCCTTTCCCCTTCTTCTCCGGCCGCCACTCGTCCTCTTCATCTTCAGGCTCAGACGGAGACACCAGCTCCTCAAAGTCGATGGGCTCTTGCAGAGGAGCCCGGGCTGTGGAATGACCTTTGGCTTTGGGCTAGAAAAAGTCATACAGCAAGAATTTAACTCTGGCACGTTTATATTCCACTGGAGTCCAGTATCCGTTACGGTCAGTAAAATAAAGATAAAGGCAATGGCAGCACTACTGTGACAGAAAGCAGTCAGGCAATACTTTGTTGGACACCATCTGTGGTTTAATGCAGGGATCAGATCACACGAGTTTAGCCCGATTTCGACACGATTGCGTTGTGTCTGACTGCATTTCCAGCGTCTGAACTGAATCTGAGCGTCAGGGACGAGGAGCGGTCGTGTAGCGCGACATAAACAACAGCGATGTGTGACGCCCCACGACTCCCCGAGGAAAAGCGCAGCGTGTTAGTTTTCCTACGCCATGTTCCTGAAGATGACCAATAGGAGGCAGTGTCTGGAGCACATCTGTAAACACAGAGGAGAGAGAGAGGGAGGCTCTGCTGCAGCTGTCAGTGGAACAACCGAACTGAGGACACGCTCTGGACGTGTAACACATTCCCTCAGGTTCTCTTTGTAGGAGACGGTCCACACCGTCCTCTGTGACACCCAAGAACCGCCCACTATCACTTTTACTTCTTCTGTTCAGAACAAAACCTCCAGCGTCTCACACAGAGCTTCTGTCGCTGTGATTCAGTTTCTGACCCGCCTCCCGACGACATCTGAACTCACAACACGACGTGAACAGATAATGGTCCGTGTCAAACGTGTAGTGACCCCAGGCTCCCGACCGAGACACAGTGAACGTCCTGAAAGAAAGATGGCGTGGTCTGATCCCGACATTAAAGACACGTAGAGCTGATAACTCACCTTAGGCGGGACATATTCAAAGGATGTGTCAGGAGAGTCATTTACAGCTGGAACTACTTTCTTAGCACTGGTGAGCTGAGCCAGCAGCAGCTTCTGTTTAAATGTAAAATCAAAATTAACCTCGTTAAGCCCTGCCGTTCATTTGTTAACCATCAAAACAGAACGTTAATGCTAGGCTTTTACCTGCTTGTATTGTTCATTCTCTTCCATAAGTTTCTGATTTTGTTCAGCGAGCTCCCGCATCTTCCCAATCTCTTCCTCCTGTTAAAGAACTCATTATTTAACAATCACCACACACTGCGTTCATTCAGGACGACGTCATGGTGCATTAGACCCACGGCTCGCCACTTTTTTAATAAGTTAGGAGGGGTTTTTGAGAGTTAAGGCAGTATCCCACCTGGAATTTCAAACGCTGCAGCAGCTCTCGCTCTCTTTTAGAAATCTCCTGCTCATCCTTCTTCTGCTCCTCGGTCACAGGCTTGTTCTGGAGCTGGCTGAGGAGATACAACACCTGCAGAGGGCAGCACAGGAAAACCCCTCAGACACAGATCAGTGTAATAAAAAGATATTCCCAAACAAAGACCCAAAGATTAAATATTATAAATTAGTTTAACAGCAAGTCATTTCTACAAACGGTAAAATACGTAAAAGCCAACCTTCTCCTGGTGCCTCTGCTCCAGCTCCACCAGGTGGCTCTGATGCTCCATTTCCAAAGCAGACATAAGCTTCCTCTCATCACACAGCACCTTTTGCACGTCCACGTGGTTGGCTTGCTCCTGCTTCAGATCACTCTCCAGCTTGGCATTTGCTGTCTTGGAAGCTATTACCTGCATTAAATATAAATATAATAACATTAAATCAGTGTTGAGTGGGGAACGGCACAACAGAAAGACTGATGAATGTCAGAGGCACACAGAGACAGCACAAGCTCAAACTCTACTCAAAGATTGACTGGGCTTGGTACAATCCAACACTTTAAAAACCTGCGAAGAGGCTTAGACGTGAACGTGTGGGTAAGGAGAACTAAAATAATATAAATAACAGCGAAACACAGACGAGGGGCAGTAGCTACCTGATGATCTCGGTGAAGAGCTAGCGATGAGCTCAGTGAGTAACCGGAGTCGTTAAGACTCTCGCTGGTGATTGGATCATAAACGGCCACCTTGGGGTTTAGGTGCAGGATTTAAACAGAAATGCTGTGGCTGCAGGTCGGAGGAGAGCGGGGCGGGCCCTGTGTGAGGTCTAATGGATCTTCTCCTGTGTATGATTAGAATTCCATAGACCTATAGTGATATTTCATTTACACTGAGAGTGGAAAGCCGAATCAAATTGTTGTGGCGCGTCTGTTGTTTTGCCGAAACATGTACATCTCGACGCATCAGTGGAATTACAGCTCACCTCAGACATGAGGATTTTCAAAGCACTCTTTGCCTCCACGATGGTGGTGATGGAATCCCAGCGCTGCTTCATGCGGCCTTCGTTATCAGCATCCAGAACCTTCTGCTGCAGGTCCGCTATCTGAGCACTCCTGAGGAAGAGAAGGTTTGTGCAGACGTCAGGGAATCTCTCCTACCGTCACAGTGCTGTTGAGAACACTGACACTCGGCTTAAGAGGCGACTAACCTGAGCTCCATCTCCGTCTCTAGGTTCTCCACTTGTTTACTGATGGAAGCCTCCAGATCTCCCTTGCCCTCCAGCTCAGATATGGTCAGCGTGCGGCGCTTTGTGGAGAACACAGAACAAATCAGTTAAAATCTGCATTTAAATCCAACATTAGATTTAATAAACAACAACAACATAAATATTAAAACAATCCAGCACATTACACAAAAATAAAGTGCTCACCCGGACTTTAGCTGTAGGTCTCTCTCCAGACTCCATCTGCTGGCGGAGTTGTGAGATCTCCGCAGCCAGCATCTTCCTGTCCTCAAGCAGGTCCCGTAGGTGCCGCCGGGCCTCCTCTGTACTCACCAGCACCTCCACCTCATTCAGCAGCCACGCCTAACACAAGACGACGGGTCACATCCGTAATCGTTTTTATATCAACTCCAAACGCACACAGAAATGTAACACTGGCCTACAGCACCACATTCACCATTTCATCAGTGTGTAAACCTATATATCGTGTTTATAAGTCGGGTTCACCTTGACTCTACTCGCCACGCCCTCCATGCCGCGGGTCTGGACATCTTTACGCTTCTCTGCCACTTCGCTCCGCTTCTGAAGAGCATCTTTCAGACGCTTGTTGGCCGCAGCAGCCTGAGAACACGCAGATTACATTTCAGTGTTTATTCTCTCAGCAGAACTGCAGCTTCAGGTGCGTGGACGTTTCCTGAGTCCCCCACAGAGTGGATTTGATAAGAACACACTTTACTGAGAACTCACAAACTGGAGTTTAATTACCTCCTCGGTTTTACGTCGCAGGACATTTGCCTGTTTCTGGAAATCTCTTTCCAGCTTCAGCATCTCGTATTGTCGCTTACGATCCTGTAAAAAGACAGTCGAAGAGGGATTAGACACCATACAAATGAACAACACAACTCCAGATACACCGATCGACCACAAGATTAAAACCACTAGCAGACGGAGCGAGTAAAGAACACGAAGCACGTTTGAGAGTCGCTCTGAAGCGACTAGTGTCTAAAAATCCAACTAAAATAAACTGCCATTTTGGATGGAGTTCATGTGAAACATTCCCCACCTTCTCTTTGAGCTGCATGACCTCTTTATCCTTCTTCTGCTTCCACTGACGAAACTTCTCAGAGTCCTCCTTCATCTGCCTCATAAGCTGCACCCGCTGGGCCTTCATCGCCTGTACAGATAAAGCAAACCTGGTTAGTGCGTGTAACCACTGACACTAAAGTAAATTAGTCGGTTGGTCCGTTATTAACTCCTTAGTAACATGGATAAATAACCACTCCACACACACGCAGCTCTTATGACGCAGCAGGTCAAACGTGGGAGGTGTGGCTATTACTGACATTACCTATGGAAGGTATAGGCTAGTACTGACGTTACTGCTGTGGGCGGAGAGAGGGCAAGACGGGCATCGCCCTCCGCTAAATATTCAAGTCTACTCACTGTAAACACGGACAGTTTACATTTCTGCCACAGCTTAACTTTCAAATAAGCCGCTACTTTAAAATCTCAGGACTAGGCACTAAAAACGGCCACAATTCGTAGAGTAAAGGATCAAATCTGAGCTTGTGTGTTTCTTTTAATCAGGAAAGACTTTAGAGAAATAAAGATCGCTTTGTTTTACATGTTTTTCAGTGATACACACAGGACAGGGACTGGATCTGAACCCTAGACATCCCTTATATCCTCGAAGTAAATGTAATTTTTCAGCTATTTATTTGATTTCTTAAAAATCTGTTTTTTTTTTTTTGGTTTTGATTCTTTAACTTGGGACATGTCCTGCCAGGTCCTACTTAGTTATCCCAAGCACCTCTACACCATCTGAGCATCACCTCACTCGTCTGTATTTGCACGTATATGAACTTTGATGACATCCCATTCTTAATTCACAGGGTGTAATATGATGTGGCAGCTATAACAGCTCCAGTTCTTCTGGGAAGGCTTTCCACGAGTGTGTTTGAGTTTTTTTCGACCATTCTTCCAGAAGCGAGGTCAGACGCTGGTGTTGGACGAAGCCTGGCTCACAGTCTCTGCTCTGTTTCATCCCAAAGGTGTTCTACTGGGTTGAGGTCAGGGCTCTGTGCAGTGCCACTCCAAACTCACTCATCCATGTCTCAATGGACCTTGCTTTGTGCACTGGTGCACAGTCGTGTTGGAACAGGAAGGGGCCGTCCCCAAACAAAGTCAGGGGCCTGAAAAGGTCCAAAATCTCTTGGTGTGCTGAAGCATTAAGAGCTCCTTTCACTGGAGCTAAGGGGCCGAGTCCAATGCCTGAAAAACAAGCCATTATCCCCCCACCCCACCTCCACAAAACTTTACACTCGGGACTACGCAGTCAGACAAGTACGGTTCTCCTGGCCACCGCCAGACCCAGACTCGTCCATCGGATCGCCAGCCGGAGAAACGTAATTCTTCACTCCAGAGAAAATGTCTACAATGCTTTACACCACTGCATCCGACACTTTGCAAGGTCACATGACGTCTGGAGGTCTGTAGCGTGTCTGTGACTCTACAGAATGTTTGCGAGCTCTGCGTCTCAGCATCTGCTGACCCTGCTCTGTCATTTTAAATGTCGTTCGTCTTCACGGCTGTCGTTCCCATTCACTTCCACTGTGTTATAACACCACTGACATTTGACTGTTGAATATTTAGTAGCGAGGAAATTCTACAACTGGATCCTCTCATGGTACCACTCTGGATTTCACACAGCTCCTGTGAGTGACCCGTTCTTTCACAAATGTTTGTAGAAGCAGTGTGTGTACGCCCAGGGGCTGGGTTTTATACACCTGAGTCCATGGAAGAGACCGGAACATCTTAATTCAATTAATTTGGATGCATGGGTGAGAAAATAAATGAGTTACTGGTTTGAAAAAGTAAAATTAAGCGTTTATAAATATAATTGTGAGCAGCAGCCCTAAAACGAGGCTCTGCTTTGTCATGATTTGTGCCGCTACACCTCAGACGTACCTGAATCTCCTGGTTGAGTTTGGCTACACTGCGCACAGAGGTCTCTTTCAGCTTGAGCAGCTTTGACTGATCCTGGAGTTTTTTCTTCAGCTCTGTCATCTGCCCCTCTAGCTCCTGCAGCCTCTTCCTGCGCTGCTCACTCAACCTGAGGTAGTAGGATCGGGAGGAGAGTGAGACAGGAGACATCACACCATGCGTTTCTGTTAATGAATGCATTTGGGAAATCTTACTTTGCTTGATTGGTATCTTTCTTAGCAGAGTGTAAGGCCAGGATCAGGTCCTCCTTCTCTTTCTGCAGGGCTCCAACCTCAGCCTGGAGGCTTTTAATGTTGTCCTAAGGGGGTAAAGACATTTAGCGGCTGCAGTTCGGAAGAGAGAGGGGTGGGCCTTATGTGAAGCTGTAATGGTCTGGTAGAGGACAGTTTACATCTCCTGTGTATGATTCTAATTAGTCCTGAGTGAGAAAAAGAACTTAAATCCATTACACATTTGGACACGAGAGAGACGTCTTCAGACACCCATCGTCCATAGAGTGATGAAGAGAGAGTGAATGCCTAAATATATGAACAAACACTGGATTTTATCTGACTCTTGAACTGGAGAGTCCTTTTGTCAGTGGCTTGAACTTGTCTTGGATTCGACAAAGAAAACCATTGTTAAAAATAAGTGCTGTCAACAGTAACGTTAATATTTATAACAATTTAATCACAAATTCCTCCCATAATTCACTTGTTTTACGGAACCTAGTGAAGCATTAGTGATTTTATTAAGAGGATGTAAAGACAGCGTCGCTTCGGCTGAATTCAGTTGGTTGATTACATATTTTTTACGCTGGAATATGAATTAAATCTCAATTATCTCTCACCCTCACCGCCCCTCACGCTGTGATTTTCTCAATTAAAACTGATGTGTGTTTGATGTTAACTCTCTCCCTGAAACCTTTACTCAGCAAATTAATATTCTCATTAAATATCATAGAGAGTATGTTAAAGCAAAACATAAAATTAAAAATATCTATATTGTTACAACAAAAGTAAAACGAACGGTTTCACACCACTCTATACTTTTACTTATTTTATCTTCTTTCAAATAAATTAATAAACATTTGACGTATGACTAATAACAGAATGTCACTGAAAAAGGTTACTTTAATTACAATAATTTAATAAATAAAAAAAATTAAAATAAACAATTAAGTGACCCACGGCGGTGTGGTTTTATTTCAGTTGTGAGCTGTAAGTGCCCCAGACCCACCCCAAAACAACTGTACCACACACAAATGAAAACTAGCTGAAGATCTTAAAGAATACTACTTTTTCTGACTCAATCTCAATCTGAAAAAATCATTCTTGGAGGCATATTACAGTAGGAAAACCTAACAGTGGCTCTACACCCTGCTTTAAAGGCTAAGCAGCAGCTCTGTGAAAGTGTCAAACAAATAAATCCAGTGGAGTTTGAGTTCCTAACTTGTGTTTATTGAGAGTCAGAAAACATGTTATTTCTTACTAATTGAAGGAATAAGGTTTAAAAACCGTTGGTCCCCCCCCCAGCGGTGTTGGGAAACTCTAATAGGCGTCTTGCCTGTGACGTAGATGGTGGACAACACTCTAGAAGCTGCACTTAATTTAATGTAAAGGTGTGTTGTTTTTGGCTGCAATCATTCAATGTACAGTGGGACATCTGTGAACAAATGGCCCAAAGATACCAAAATATCCAGAAAATGGACCAAATTTGTCCACTTTAAACGGGCACTTTGGAAAGGACCCTCCGCTCACTCCGTTATCTGTAGCTCATTTCACTGGCGCTTTTCCAACAATATGGGCATGTAAGGACCCCAACGAAAGGTGTTCAAGAGCCTCTGTAACATGGAGGTAAACAGGGTAAGGACACTCACTTCGCCTGTTTTAGTTGGTGTTAGTTAACGTTAGCTTGACTCGCTAAACTCGGTGTCTCAGATTATACTCGGCTACGTAGCTGCATTACGGAGGTTTATAGTGTCGGATGAATTCGAGTTCGACTTCGATCACATTTACAAGAATAACGGTACCTCTACATTTGAGTTTAGCTTATTGCTAGGCTATTGTCATGAATAATGTTGGTTATTTAGCTAGATACTGTCATAACAGTTAGTCATAACGGTGTTTTACCGCGGCGTTGTTCAGCTGTTGTCCACCAGTGACGTCACGGTCGCGTTCGAGAATTTCCGTAGAGAGCTCGGGTTTTTCCGTCAATTTAATAAAATTGTAGTTTTAAAGTAAATTAAGCTGCTATTTTCATTTTAATTCATACTTATATCTGTCAGTAACTACAATAATGTGGAATATTCATGGAGGTCCATTAAATGGTGCTTAGCCTTTAATGTTTTAATAATCCTTCATTTCTGTAAGCATTACAATTATTAAATGAATAGCGTTATAAAGTCACAAGACTGTAATATGAGTGTTAATGACACAGCCCACCAACCTGATGCTCTGTTTGAATGTGCTCCAATTGGGTGTCATTCTGACACATTTTTTTGACAAAGGCTTCCTTCAGCGCCAAGACCTTGTTGAGCTCAATCAGGTCCTTGGACATCTGAGCCTGCCGTAGAGCGTGCTGAGTGGTGTAGGCCTCAGGGGAGTCTTTTGCTGCATCGGAACTGTTGACCTGTAAGAAAACAAAGCCAAAAAAAAAAAGTGAAACATCATGCACTTCACCTACTCCTTTACTTTGAACCACATTGTTCCGCGTGACGTACCGCAGGTGAACGACTGGCAGGACTTCCGCTTTCAGGGTCTGCAGCGCTCCCCTCGCCCTCAGCCTCCAGAGATGTGGAGTCGCCTGAAGCCATGGCGTCTACGGTGGCTGTGATCCCTGCGCTCTCGTTCTACGAAGAAAAAAACGTGTGGAAAAGTGGAAGATTGTAAACAGTCATTTCCCAAAACAGAGTTCATATGACACTAAGGTCCAAAGTGTGCGTCAGTTCCTGTTGTTCTATATTACACTGTTTCAAATCGAGAGACAGAAGATCTGTCCAAAAAGTGAGCTGCCCAAGTAGACACTGACAGAGTTCGAAGTCGTCTGTCCTCATGAGGCAGGTTATTGAGACGCAGTAGTTAGAGAGTGATTGCGTCACTGCATGCCATCGGTGTTTACTTCCCTCAGCGCCGTGGATTCTACGCTTCCCAATTTTTAAATCGCGATTTTAATTATTTCTGCTTTGAAAGAAGAGAGAAATAGACAGGATTTGTTCTGGTGTTGCACCATGGTACTGCCTTCGCAGCTGAGGAAGGATTCGATGACGCCTTAAATTTCGGTCAGAGTAAGATATGTTAGTTGCTGTCTAAGAATTGGGACAGCCCACGTGTCGGAGCACACACCATGATGTAAAGTGCTCTCTAGGGAGAGACAGAGAGAGACAGAACTTCATAATATCCAGGTAACGTTTGCATTAACACCACATTTAAAAAAAAAAACCAATAATAATAATTCTTTATCCTTTTCCAGTAGCTAACAATTCTTACTTGTAACTCCATGATGAGGTGCTGAAGGTTGCGGATGACCTCCACATTCTCCTTCAGCTCCTGGTCTTCAAGAGTCTCCACCACCTTCTGTAGATCCACTTTACACCTGACACACACAGTTCAGCACATTAAAATCCAGATGTTAAATGGTTGATGTTAGAGGAAGCAACAAAACCAAACTTACGCCGCGTGCTCTTTGAGTTCCTCTAGTTTGCTCTGAAGCTTGTCGTTGGTCTGCTCCGTCTAAACCGAGGAGAAACAGAAGCTGTTGATTCCAAGCAGATCTTTAAATTAAGGTTTCAGCTTTACATCATTAATTGCAGTCTGCTTAAAAATACTTTTTTTTTTTTTTTTATATAAACGCTACCTAATTTATCAGAAAATCCTATCCCAATCTGTCACAAGGATGCTTTAAGATCACAGTGAACAGTGTTTGAAGATGAAACCATTTTAGAGCACCCACCACAATGATCCTTTCAAACATGGCGGCTGTCTGCCCCACGGCCTCGCTGAGCTCTCGGCTCAGTTTGCTGTTTTCCTCCAGCAGAATGCGGTTCCGCTCCAGGATCTTAGACACATTTTCAGCGGGTTCAGACCTACAGAGGGAAAACAGTTCAAAACTAGGGCTTTTATTTTGAAGGAGCTTCAGAAAATTAACGTTTTGTAGAGACAAGAGCTGCGTTCCAAAGCCTACGTCCTCAGTCGGAGTGACCTGTGAGGACCCCTTCTTATTAATGGAGGTCACACTAATGGAGCGGTGCATCAGGGCTTCACTGGAAAGGTCTCATTTGCCTCAAAGCACTAACACAGTTAAAACAGACTGAAACTGATTATCAATATTATCCCGCAGGAGATTGCTATTTTAAAAATGTTATTAAAACACGTGCTTCAACAATAAACACTCAAACTTGTAGTGGAAGTATAAATAACGTACAGTGGAACCTCTACTAACGAACTTTCCAAGATACGAACTGGGCATTTGAATATTTTTTGCCTCCACCAACGAACCACGACTCTAGAAACGAGTCGTAGGTAGGTCGTAAGTAGAGGTTCCACTGTACATGCTTTCTAAGGTACAGTAAATGTGCCGATAATCCTGCTTCCTTTGAGACTTCTTCCTTCGTGCCGTACGTGTGCAGAGATGTGTGTAACTGAGGGCCATGAAGGACACGTCTGCTGCATCCTCCATATCACTCCAAACATAGGATCCTTCACGTTGAAACTCAGCCGAGATGGGCCCAGGCTTTAGTTGTCAGCTGATTTTTATTGTGCAGCACTTCGGCCGACACTTGTCTTTTAAACGTGCTGCAGAAATAAATATGACTTCACTACTAAAAACCCTGTCAAAACAGACAGATCCCAGATCAGTATTCGTGATTTTTGTGTTTTATGTGCTGTGTGATATGAGCGCAAATCAATATCATGATTAATTGTACATTTTACTACGACTGCGGTTAATGAACGATTAGTTTGTGTGTATGACTCTCTCACAGTTCAGTGATGAGGCGTGTGCTGTGAATATGCTCCAGTGTTGAAGCTGGGATAGTTTCTCTAATGTCACTGGGAGCTCGTTCCTCTCCTGTTTCTGAGCTCTGTTTATATTCAGTGTGTATTTGTGCTTTGGCTGAAACAGTTTTTTCTCAGTGTTTACATTTGATTTCTTTTGGTTCAGCGTCGTCTTAAATATCGTAAAAACACAACTCGTCCACACCACAGACGCTGTGATTTTCTTTGATGCGAGTCTCTGCTCGAGTCGCTCGGTCGGCCTCTGTGTTTAGGTTCTCCTCCATGTGGCAGATAGGGGGCAGAGTCACGTGACTACACCCGGTAGTGTGGTTTTAAAGGGACAGTAAATGAACACACAGTGGGGACATAGCAGAATAAAAATAATCAATACAGACAAGATAACGTCAATTAGAAGTTCTGAATGTCGATTAATTGCCCCGCCCTAAGACCTGGTCTCATCAAAACATACATAACCTCGCTCCTTAAAGAACGATGAGAGAAACAGAACAGAATCCTACCCTGAGAGGACAGGAGCGACTCCTCCTCGAGCATGCAGCAACATCACTTGAAGCTCTTGCACCTGCAGAACAAAGACGACCGTTTAGGGGCTAATAACAGAGTAAAACCCAGCACTGGCCCGTCCTTCAGAAAGCACAAATACCTGCTGCTTGAGCCGTTTCATCTCAGCCACCTGTGGATCAACGTTGAGAACAGGCTTGTTTTTGATTTTACGGGCTCGGTCTGCGTACCGCAGCGTGTTGATGGTCTCCTCGATGTTGGAGTCGGCAGGACTGACACAAGCAATCATTAAGGTGTGGCTGTTCCCTCCCAACGAGTCTGAATACAAGTTATAACACCACAAATAGATAAGAACCATCATCACGAAGTACCTCGATAAATCTCAGTCTGTAAAACTCTGGATACTCTCACCCTGCAGCAGACGAGTCAACTTGGAATCTCTGTACGGAACAAAGCTTCCCTTCTTGCTCTCGTCACCAAGGGCACTGATTACATTTCCCAGAGACAACAGGCCTCTGTTGATGCTGATGCCTGTAACAAAAGACACATTATTCACATGCTGCATGTGTGTTATTGTTGAGCGTTATGTAATTTGCGTACAAAGTGTTCTTGGGGCGGCATGGTGGTCCAGCAGGTAGGTGTCGCAGTCACACAGCTCCAGGGACCTGAAGGTTGTGGGTCCGATTCCCGCTCCGGGTGACTGTCTGTGAGGAGTATGGTGTGTTCTCCCTGTGTCTGCGTGGGTTTCCTCCGGGTGACTGTCTGTGAGGAGTGTGGTGTGTTCTCCCTGTGTCTGCGTGGGTTTCCTCCGGGTGACTGTCTGTGAGGAGTGTGGTGTGTTCTCCCTGTGTCTGCGTGGGTTTCCTCCGGGTGACTGTCTGTGAGGAGTGTGGTGTGTTCTCCCTGTGTCTGCGTGGGTTTCCTCCGGGTGACTGTCTGTGAGGAGTGTGGTGTGTTCTCCCTGTGTCTGCGTGGGTTTCCTCCGGGTGACTGTCTGTGAGGAGTGTGGTGTGTTCTCCCTGTGTCTGCGTGGGTTTCCTCCGGGTGACTGTCTGTGAGGAGTGTGGTGTGTTCTCCCTGTGTCTGTGTGGGTTTCCTCCGGGTGACCGTCTGTGAGGAGTGTGGTGTATTCTCCCTGTGTCTGTGTGGGTTTCCTCCGGGTGACCGTCTGTAAGGAGTGTGTGTGTGAGGAAACCCACAGTCCAAAAACACACGTTGGTATGTGGATTGGTGTCTCAAAAGTGTCCGTAGGTGTGAATGTGTGTGTGGGCTTTTTTTTCCTCTCTTTTATGCTAGTGAAATTTTTGGCTGCACCAGTGTGTGGGTGTTAGAGCGATTTTCCTGCAGTCCAGATCTATCAACATGTATTAGTTCTTGTCTGTTTTAATTAGCATTATACTTTTATTTTTTTAAGCCAATGCCAGTGATTATATTCAAAAGTGCACACTCTCTAGGTTCCTCACCTTCTTTGAGACGATCTCCTTCTGCCTTGGTCTTCTTCTGTCTCTCGGATCCAGCGAGATCTACCAAGTGCAGTTTGGAGACGACCAAGTCTGTCCTTTTCAGGAAAGAAAATGCAAAAACATGGTTCACAAAGTCATTTATAAAATGTAATTACATTCCAAAATAAAACCTGAGCTGTTCATTTCAAAGAAACAATTTTAACAAGATTATTACGCTATGCTCAACAAGGGGTGCAGGTACAGCCTCGGTGTCACCGAAGTCGTGCTGCCCTTTACTCACTTGTCCCCTCCACGACGTTGCTCCAGGGTGATGGTGAAGATGGCATGGGAACGAGACGAAGCCGCGTTCATGGCTGTGGAGCCCACGGTTCGGGCAGAGTTCCCCACCTCCAAACAGCCAACCATTTCCTGAGCGGTGAATACCCCCTTCTCTGTGAGCCCTACAATCTGGAGCACAACACCAGAACCAGACTCAGCAAGTCCTTGAGACACTGACAACACATTTATTTTTGGTTTAAATTTCATACGCTGAAAGCTTCATTAAACTTTATAAGTTTAAGACAATCTCTGTAACACCACATTAACCCCCACAAAGGATAATTATTATTATTATTATTATTATTATTATTTATTTTTAAATAGTAACACTACTTACTTTGATGCCATCCTTGGGGTCTTCTCGAATACTAATAACTGGTTTGTCCTTTGAGGTACACAATAAATCTAAAATCTCTTCGTTGTAAATCTAAGAAAGCAAAGACAAACAGGAACAAAAAGACTTAGTTGGTTTACACGATCGTTCACAGTGAGAAAAAGAGCAGAACCCACTTTGGGAAAGGTTTCACAGAAAGGTACCTCGAGATAAGACACATGAAGAACAAATTCACTGTCCGCTCTCTTGGTTTTCTCCTGAAAGATTCTCCTGATCACTCTGGGGATGACTCCAACAGTCGGCTCATTCTCTTGCGCCGAAGTGTAAGTGCCTCCCATGGAGAAAGTCTTTCCAGAGCCCGTCTGACCATAGGCCAACACAGTAGCATTGTAACCTGGGGAGATACTTTAACGTAAGATGATGACCGTGGAGAGTACAAGCTCAAGAAAGATTTGAGACAGAGCACACACGTGAACCGGGCGTGTTCCAAACTACAGAGACAGAGAGAGAGAGAGAGAGACAGACAGGGACAGAGAGAAAAGGAGTGAGAGAAAGAGAGAGAGCAAGAGAGACAGACAGAGAGCGAGAAAAGGAGCGAAAGAGAGAGACAGACAGCGAGAAAGGGAGAGAGAGAGAGAGAGAGAGAGTGAGAGCGAAGGCCTTTAAAAATATAAAACCCTACCAGGACACTAGAGGTTACTGGGTCTGTTTTAGAAACAACAACCTACTGCTCTGCTGCATGAAGCACATTCAGCGGGATTTCTCTGGCTGATTAAAGACGACACCGTGTTAAGATTTCTCTCAACTCAAGCAGAAACAGCCAAAGAGGACGGTCCCGCTGTGTCATTTCTGTCACTGAGGCAGAGAGGGCACTTACACTGCACTTTACTCCTTTCTAGGTTTGAGCACTGACTGGATGCAGTGTATTGCACGTATTATGTTTACCTCTAGGTGTCAGCACTGGCCCCTGTTCTGGCCGGGTTTGAGCTCAAGGGGAGATTGGACTCGAACCTTTTCGTGCGAGCGAGGACAAACGTTCTGTTTGAACACTGAGCACTTGTGAGTTGCTCTGTATAAGAGCGTCTGCTAAGTGCTGGAAATGAAAGTGTAATGTAAAGGCAGCGTGTGTGCGTCTGGAGTCGGGGAGTAGAACCACTCAAAGACCTTAGATTTATAGCAGGTTTGAGATAAACTGAGGACGATGCTTGGGTTCTAAAGTGTTCAGCTGTGGACAGTGAACAGAGGCGTTCTGTACCGCAAACAACGACTCCGCTTTCAGAAATAAATGACAGACAAATGTATTACAAACCTTTGAAGAGCCCCGCCAGCAGAGGAGAGACAGCTGCGTTATACACCTCCTCTTGCTCAGTAGTGGGATCAAATACATAATCGTACGTAAAGGCTTTATCATTCCCCACCACCACCTGAGACAGAGCATAAAATATCAACAGAAAAGATGCACAGATTACATAGGTTTCAAATATATATCTATAACACACCAGGAAACAAGAACATTCATTATCTGTAACCCTTATCCAGTTCAGGGTCGCGGTGGGTCCAGAGCCTACCTGGAATCATTGGGTGCAAGGCGGGAATACACCCTGGAGGGGGCGCCAGTCCTTCACAGGGCAACACACACACTCACACATTCACACCTACGGACACTTATGAGTCGTCAATCCACCTACCAACGTGTGTTTTTGGACTGTGGGAGGAAACCCATGCAGACACAGAGAGAACACACCACACTCCTCACAGACAGTCACCCGGAGGAAACCCACGCAGACACAGAGAGAACACACCACACTCCTCACAGACAGTCACCCGGAGGAAACCCACGCAGACACAGAGAACACACCACACTCCTCACAGACAGTCACCTGGAGGAAACCCACGCAGACACAGAGAGAACACACCACACTCCTCACAGACAGTCACCCGGAGGAAACCCACGCAGACACAGAGAGAACACACCACACTCCTCACAGACAGTCACCCGGAGGAAACCCACACGGACACAGAGAGAACACACCACACTCCTCACAGACAGTCTCCCGGAGGAAACCCACGCAGACACAGAGAGAACACACCACACTCCTCACAGACAGTCACCCGGAGGAAACCCACGCAGACACAGAGAACACACCACACTCCTCACAGACAGTCACCCGGAGGAAACCCACGCAGACACAGAGAGAACACACCACACTCCTCACAGACAGTCACCCGGAGCGGGAATCGAACCCACAACCTCCAGGTCCCTGGAGCTGTGTGACTGTGCCACCGTGCCGCCCTGTAAACCAGAACATGTTCAATAGAAATCTGAAAAACTACATATAAATTAATGGATGAAGTAGAATCTCAACGACAGTAACTTATTTATAGGGGATTTAAGGCAAGGCAAGTTTATTTATAGAGCACCTTTTACACACAATTCAAAGTGCTTTACCGAGTCAAAATTAAGAGCAAATATGAAAACCATAAGTAATTTAAAACAATGCAATAAAAAGAGCAAAAGAAAACGATTAAAATGATATAAACAATTAATGACAATAAAATAAAACACTAAAATCTCACCCCAGAAATAATCCGTGAGGAGTGTTTTAAAGCGAGCTGTAGCTGCTCAGAGAGGAATGTTTTAGTCTTTATTTTAAAACGTGTATAAAGCCAGGGCTCTTCTGATGTTCTCAGTCTGGTTCTGTTTCAGGAGCAGGAGCTAAACGCTGCCTCTCCATGTTTAGTTTTGACCTGAGGCAGGACTAACTCTAGCTCCTAAAGATCTGAGAGCTCTGCTCGGCTCAGGTCTCTGGAGCAGATCTGATAAATACACTGCTCCTACACCACGGAGACATTTATAGAGCGACAGATATTAATCACGCGTGGCACAGAAGCCCTGATTTCATTAAAATAAATAAAAAAGAGGGTGTAGTGAACACCAAATATTTATTAAAGACAATTCCAGGACTGACCTGCGGCTCCCCGGGAACAAACGTGAGACAGGTCTGACATCCCTCGCTGATTTCTTTAGGAACCAGTGGACGGCAGCGCAGAGCGACTCTGACAGGAATCACTTTTTCATCCTCCTTGGTCATTGCTTCAACCAGAAAAACGAATGTGCAATTAAAAAAATAATGACAACATCTTTTACACATCAGTCAACAGTTTATTTGTGCGTAGAGAGTTCTGATCACATTCAGCACGTCCTTCGTGGATGTCTTCTGTCAGCTGCAGTGATACGGTCATCGCCGAGGTGTTGGAACAGTCACCATCTGTTTATTCAGTATTCTGGCGCACACTAGCTTTCAGGACACCATTTTAAAAACGTGATCAGTCCGACACCCACTGAACTCACACACTACCTCCCTCATGATTCACAGCTGGCGTTGTGTAGTGACCACGTCTGAGCTAAGGACCACCAGCTTAAAGCAGCCAGAGCAGTTTACAGCCGCTCTAATGTTCCCCACCACAAACAACAAGTGCAAGTTATCTATAAAAATGCTTTAAAGGAACTCTAGGTACGATTTAAGTTTTTTCCCCCTCTTTTGCTTCTGGAGCTCCCTCCAGCGTAATTAATTTAGACATCACTCTAATCACTGAAATCAAAGGGGAAGGGATGCGTCCTACCCTCCTCCACAAGTTACATAGTGCAGTTTCTGCAGTGCTGAGCCCTCAGTGGTGACAACAGAGGCTATACTCTCCCTATTACAGGTCAGTGAAGCCTCATTATGACTTTGAAGCTGTAACTTTTAGGTAAAAATATGACATAGTGTTCCTTTAACGTGCTGGACATCCCTTTAGAGTCCAGACTTCACATTTATTTCATATTATTCGCCTCAAAAAACGCAGAAAATGAGCAACCAGTTCCTGAAAAGTGAAATTTGAAGGCGACATCTTTGAAAAAAGACTGAGGCTAATATATAGATCCCGTGCTGAACATTCGACAGTTCCAAATCTAAAAAACGAAAAAACAAGAAAATGCGATGTTTAATGGATGAACTTCAAATATAGTGCGCATGCGCAGTGTATAACGGGGCTCCGTAGCAGTAGCCGTTACAACAACAATAGCGTACGGTTTGCACTCTCACTAACGAACGGTTTAGCGTTAAACAACATACGAACGTTCATTTGGTCCAAATCCTTAGCTAATCTCAATGAACGTCTAGAGTTCAGAGACGTTAAACAGAGATAAACCTAACAACCTCTCAGTCAACGTTTACGCTAACGTCGTTTCTGTTTCAAATTTAAATTTTAACGGACGACTGCATCGGCTTCAACGTTTAAGAGACGACCGTTCGTCTCTCGGCGTCGTTAGTTCAGAATACTTCACTATAATCACCGTAAACACCGCGTGTCTTTAACTATAACGTATCGCTAGTGATAAGTACCTGGGTTTAGACGCTAGCAGCAAATTCGATACACACTTCTTTCGATCCGTCGACGCCTCAAACGGCTTTTAACAACAAACAAGAGGCTGAGCGTTCAAAATAAACAATAAAAAAGCATATTCCTGCTGCTGTCACCGAATACAGCCGGTCAAACGCTACGGGGCTGTTTTGTGTTCAGGCAGAAGCCTTGTCCTCCTCTGTCTACCCGCCACTTTCAAATTTCCAGCTCCTCCTACAGCACTACATCATCTTCAGCGACGACATCGTCATCTGCGTGTGCTGCCCTCTGCTGGTGAGAGGTTTCCATAGCTCTGTAGTAAATGTCTAAATCGGAGGTCGTTAATTAAATGTATATATAATGTACTTTATTATTAACCTTCATTATGATCAGTGCCTTATCCTGTAAATCTGAAGCAGTCTGGTAGTTATAGCAACATTTTATAAAGTTAACAACTGAATGTTAAATCAAATTACACTTTCAGTTACATTTCAACATGTTTCCAAAAGATTTATAAATTATTATAAATAAAAAATACTCAAAATAAAAAGGTCTTTTCTCGTTTCGAGTAAAACTGACAAATAAAACAATGATTTAAAAAAAATGTATATTTTAAATAAAGTCCCTACTTCTTTTCCATAACCAGAAATCTGATTGGCTCTTATTGCTGAAGGGCGGGACTTTATCCGTTAACAGCAATCCGATTGGCTCTTATTGCTGGAGGGCGGGGCTTTATCCGTTAACGGAATCAATGTTCAGCGTCAGGAGAACGTTTCAAACGGTAATCATTCCCTTCTTCTTAAAGTTTCTGGTTTCACCGCCCACAGCACCGTCGACCCAAAAGTGTCCCAAAGGAGCTTTTATCATTTTTAAAACACTGTGTTCAAATTTAAATAGCACTTAATAAGTCAGATTCTTGTCGTATTGTATACTGGTGTATTTTGTGCTACTGCAACCCTTTTATTAGTGATTATTCTTGACATGTTCTGATTGTTTATATTGGTGACATTTACTTTATATTTTATTAATAGTTTAAGCTCATTTTAATGTGCTTTAGAGTTCAGGAGGCAGCTCAGAGAAATATATTTCCGTTTTATTACAATAGTGACATAAATAACATACGACTACTTCACTCAGTGTATATTAAGTGTAACTCAGAATAATTAAAATGACATATTAATAGTGATTTAGTATAAATTAGTTGTTCCAAAACAAACATAACCTATGTATATTTTATTTTTTTGCCAATGGACTTCATTGACTCTCCCACTATTTCTAACAGAGCTGTACAATATGGACATAAAATATGAGATGGGAAACAGATATTGAATATTGTGAGGACAAATGTCTTCATTTCAGTTCGTTATTAATCAAATATTCCTTCTTTAAACATGGAATAAAAACAACTGCAAGTGTTTTAGAAGCTTATTCAGCAGGACTGAAGGACTGGCGCCCCCTCCAGGGTGTGTTCCCACCTTGCGCCCAGTGATTCTGGGTAGGCTCCGGACCCACCGCTGCCCTGAACTGGATAAGGGTTACAGACAACGAATGAATGAAAAATGTTAGACTTGGACCGGTCTCTTCCAAACACAATGAAGCCAATCTGATCCAAATAAGTGTCATATGATCAGAGAATGTGCTGCCAATATTCAGAAGGCCCCTCTATATCAGTGTGTAAACCTATTCTGTCAGTACGGCTTCTGGACCACTCGCAGCGCTTGTTGTTATAAAAACATTTTTATTATTTAGATTTGTGAGCCAAACCAACTTTGAAATGATGTTCGTGATCTGTATAATTAAGACATATTCACACACACCAGAAATCCTAGAGAAAATACTTTATTACACCCAAATATATATTTGACATCAGCACATACACCACATTCAATACAATGGTCCTCCATCAATGAGGCGTACATACAAATTTAATACCAAAAATAAAAATAAAATGGGTGCAGTTATTTCTCAGACCACGTTGACATTCATCTGTTAAATCTTTGGTGAATCGACAGTGAAATCCACTGCTAATGCATATGTAAATTTGAGTGATAATACTGTGATAAGAGTCCATATATAAATATACAAGCATATAAATACTTGTGGACATGGCGTTCCAGTGCGAATGTCACTTTTTAAACATGTGAACTGATAAAAATAATCACTACACACAGGTCTGTTTATAAGGACCCTTTCAAACCAGATGATCACTATCCACTTTTAACATCAGGATGATGTTCTCCTCCACAGAAGGGCGTTACATAAAAACTGCAGCTTCAAAAGCATTGTGAGGCTTCACAGACATGTCACAGAGATAACAGAGCCCCTGTCCCCGAGCCACTGGGCTGAACACTGCAGAGACTGCACTATGTACCTTTTGTGTAGTGGAAAAATAACTTAAAAGTCTTCTGAATCATGAAAAACAACACCTTAAAGTGAATTATTTTAAAAGAATAAATGACTTTTTAAATTAAAATGCAACAGAATGATTTAATTATTTCAAGCTTCACAAAAAACAACAGGAACTTCTACGTAGGGATAACGTAGAGTTAACAGCCTTCTGAGTTCAGGCGGGTAGGTCCATCTCTGAGGTTCTGTAGGCCACGTGTAAAAGGGCTTTAGAATAAATAAACTTTGGGTTGTAAAAATAAAAATAAAATTCACAGAGTGATCTCCAGTGCATTTCAAAGATTTCCCTCGTAATTGATCCCCTTCCCCGTGTTTCGACACGGCCGCATGGCCGTCGTGTTCTTCCGGTCGTATCCAGCAGGGTTCAGCGCTACGCAGGAGAACGTGAAGGAGAAGTCTTTCCGTAAGATGTTGTTAAACCACAGTGTGGTCCGCAGCAATCCTCTCGAATTTCTGAAAGTAAAAAAATTGAGGCTGAAAATGATTCCATTAAAATGATTTTTGAACGATTTTAGTGTCGCAACATATTTACAGACTTTTATTCTTGGAGTCAGTTCTCCGTTTGTAAATGGAAGTAAAGCACATAGCCTCGAGGGATCGATCTCTTCTTACCGTCCCTCTACTGTTTTCACTCTGCCGTCCGAGTACACCGAATCCACAAAGTTGTCGTCGACCAACCAGTACGCCATCGTCTCGCTCTCGAGCGCTCCTGGCCGGACCTTGCAGGTAATCCTGTACCCTTTCCCTGAGAATCCACATAAAGCATCGGTTTTAGTGATTTATCTCGGATCCACACTCACCTGGGAACTGGTTCTCATCCTCTGTACAAATCTACAAAGCTTTTTTAAAAAACACCTATACGCAGATTTACATTAATAAGCAGTAACTGCAAGGAACACTAGGTAGAGTTTTAACCCTATAACCACTGTGATTCTTCACTGGTGTGTAATAGAGAGAACAGAGCTTCTTTTGTTGCTACTCTGGGCTCAGCACTTCAGAAACTGCACTATGTAACTTATGAAGGGGGGCAGGAAACAACCCATACCCCTACCATTCAAATTCAGGACAGTGCTGTACAAAATAGAGTTATATCCTGCAGCTGTTGCAGGGAGAGCCCAGGAGGGGAAAAAAAATAACAAACACCCAAAATAAGATCTAGTTTTCCTTTAAATTTTGCATTGTTCCTACCTCCGTATTTGTGCACTACATCAACAATCTTGGGGCCTGTCATTTCCAAACCTTTAAAAGCAGAACATTTCACCTTGTTAAAATATGTTAACCATGTGTCTCACACTCACACACTCACACACACACACCTTGTGGACACTAGCGCACAGCCAATCCAAAAATGACCCAAATTTTACCTAATGGTCCTTTAAGGGGGGGAAAAATCCCATATGAAAAGCTTCAAGCTGCAATCAGGATGAAGCCATTATAGACAATGAATGAATGAATGTTGGATTTGTCTGTATTCTGAGGCTCGACCAACAAATGTTTTCTGAGACAAATTAATTAAAGCAATGTCAAACGTCTTAGAGTGAATTTACAAATGGAATTGTGCCATGCATTTGTAAAATATCTAGTGAAATAACATTATTTCTGTGTGTTTTAGAAGTGTGTGGTTTCCACGGACACCACCTCCACTCTGATTTAGCGCATTGTAGTAGAATAAACCAACTTTAATACGTTGTTTTTCTTTTTAAACTCTTTGGAAATCATCCTCAGTCAAAGTTCTATAAAATTATAGTGATTTGTTTGGGAATTATATAAATATATATACTAAAAAAAAAAATAGAAAGCATCTCAAAAGATCATGAAAAAACCTTTTAAACTCAGTCAGCAGCCAATCAAAACACAGTAATAATTAATAACAAAGTTAAATGCAAAGTTAAACGCACACCTCTGGTCAAGTGACCTTTATCTGATTGTGAATGTCTGATGTCTTACATCATCCCTGCCCCTCTGTGTTAACTCAGAAAGGAAAGAAATGGTGCACTGAAATTGTAGGAAATATTCCTATTTAATAGTTTTCTTTAAGTGTGAAATGTGTTATTTTTATTAAAGAAATTAAAATATAAAAATTCAGGTGTTCAAACTTTTGCACCAAGAATTTTACACAAGAATTAAGAGCTTAAATTTTACCAGAGTCAGCGTTGACTAAATGACACAACACGAGCAGGACAAGGGGCACATAGCACCCAACATCTGTCCCTACAGAGAGAAAAACACAGTCAGTTTATACACTGAGCTCTGGGGGTAGCCACATGAAGCTGAAGCCTTCCATTCCACCTTCAATAGAACATTGTAAAAGCGCCAATTTCTGCCTCACACCAGAGTTCAAGAAGGAATTAACCATTCAAAAGGCAACAGAGTCCATATAGAAACTGACATCCTGCAACTAATAAAGTCACAACACAGTAAACCGAGGCTTTAAAACCCTGCCTGAGGCAGAAGGAAATGTTTAAAAGGTTTGGTATTTACCTGTGAGGGTGTGTGTCCGAGTCATGCTGCCCTCTGTGTGTGATTTGATGAACGTTTACAGGGTTTATATAAAGACACCCACAGAGAGAACTTTAACTCCGCCTCAAGTGTGTTTCCGAAGAAAAAAGGGAAGTGGCAGAAAGACATCACTGTTTTTACGTCAGTTCAGAAAAATAAACCTCTATAGATACAGCCATAACACACTCCAGCGTTTTTTTTTTCTTGATTTATGACTAACCATCACCTGGAGAAAAAAAAAGAATGAATTAATCTGCTTAGTCATTAAAACAACCTCGTTTCTCGACTCACCATTCTCTTCACTCCACCGACCACTCAGGAGCATGCTGCAGTTCTACAATCACTGACCGTGGTCCGTCTGTTTGTGCTGGTGGAGTGGATCAGACACAGCAGCACTGCTCGAGTTTTTAAACCCCTCAGTGTCACTGCTGGACTGAGACATAGCCACTAGCCAAAAACATCCACTACCCGAATAACACCTGCTCTGTGTGGGTCCTGACCACTGAGGAACAGTCTGCAGAACTACGATGTGAACATACAGCCCTGAGTGGTAGTAATGTTATGGCTGATCGGTGTATAACAAATTTTGCTGTACTAATTTGTACAGAAGAAGTGTCTACAGCAAAACATAGGCTCTCCAAGTAATACCTCAGTCAAGTTGGCCCCAGTCTCTGGGTGGGTACGACAGCCCCTTTCCCCCACAAATGCCCATGATGCTGACGGACAGGTGTCCGGCGACTGATGTGACAGATCAGGACAGTTTGCATTCTCTTTCAACACGCTAGGATGTTCAGTTGAACAGCTTCGTGTCTCTCATTAAACAATTGTTGCTGTTGTGTGCTAAAGGGAGGTTCATTGTAATTATGTAATTGGAAAGAACTATTAATTAAATATAATTTAAAAATAAATTAATTTAAAACCAAGTACCCACAGTTACTAATCTAAATAATGGAAATAAAAAACATTTGCATATTTATTCATAGATTTCATTGTGTTGCTGTAATAGGAATTTCCCACAGAAATTTTATACTGGAAAAGTTACCAAAAATATATTTTTAAATGAATGAAATAGCTTAGGTTTGTTTTTAATCATTTGATACGACCTATAAAGAAATAAAGAAAACATTACATTTGAGTCATTTTACGTTCCCAGTTACTTGTGTTGATGAGAAAGACCCTCAAACTGCTTCACATCCATGAGACATGGAGAACACTGGATACGGGCTACAACCGATAAATTAATGATAAATTAAGATGACACACTACAGAGCTCAAATCTGACGGCTGAGGACATATTTAAGAAGTTAAACTGCTTCTTCTAAATGTAATAAAAATTTCAAGATAAACCCCTTGAGGAATTTTTGGGAAGTTACCTAAGGTTTAACCAAAGGTAGTTAACTTTCCTGGAATGTGTGGGTCCCCACCTTAAAAAGGCTGCTGCCCTCCTTCCCAAGTAAGAATACACATTCAGGAAAAGTGAAAGTCACAGAACGATTCACTCATTAAACCCAAAAAGGACCATCACTGGAAATAAAGAGGATCACGTACAATGTTTGGACAAAATCTAATTCAGTTGTGCATTGTACAGTTTTAAAAAGTACCTTTGATAACGAAGGACGGCGGGGTGTTTAAAAACAAACCCACTGCTTTCAGTCTTCAGGTTGCACACAGAGCCCAAACCTTCAGGAGTCCCTTACTCACGGGTACACACTCATGCACTCTCAATTACTACGAAACAGATTCACAGCCTGTAGCTTAACGTATTGATCTGTGGGCTTTCCACGTGTATCCTCCCACGGACATTAGACCCCAAAGATGGTGGATTAAATATAAAAACATATACTGGGTGTCACTAGTGAGGAAAGCTAACGAAGACCGATAAAAAGATGATGTGTTAAATGTGTGTTAACTCTTAAGGATATTAATTAAAATTAAAAAGCCCATTAAGACGAGTCGGAACCTTCTTTAGAAACAAAAAAAAAAAAAAAAGACTAAACAAAATAAAAAAATGTCCTAAAACGTTAAACCGGTTGATTCCAAAACAACGTCCACGCATCAGGAGGTCCAACAAAAAAAAAAAACAAAACAAACAAAAGCATCCAATGCCAGACCGCTAGCAGAATTCAATTTAAATTTAGTTTCTTTAAATACACAAGCACAGAGTGTGCCTATATACAGTACATTACACATTGGAAATTAAGTTTCAGTTCCAGTGTCCTTGGAGCCAAAGACATGTCCGTCCCCTCCTGCCACGAACGTCTGCGCCCAACGCACCGGTCTGCCTCGATTCACTCCAGTCCCAAGATGTAGTTGATACCCTGTACGAGTCCAATTATCACCGGCTGCCAGGCCACAAGATAGCGAAGCCAGTCCAGTAACTGTCCGTACATGACGTGAGGCCTCTCCCATCTTTTAGAAATCAGTTAAAGAGACAAACACATCAACACTCGTACATGAGCACGCAAGCAGTCACTCCACCTGAAAACCACAATCCTCTCCTCCTCTTAAATCAGGTCGGCGATACTTACATCGATATTTGAGATGCACAGCAACAGAGGGTCTAAAGCAGCGTTAGTGTGAGGTCACCAGCATCACTTGTTAGAACTGTAGCTTGTGGAATAACTTTTGAACCACAGGAGATATTGCAAATCTGATTGTGGCAATTGTTTTCTGAGACATTTCTGCTCTTTGTTGATATGCTACACACTCATGATCCAAGATGGCGGCCATGTTCCGGACATGAGCCTGTTACTCGCTGGGGTATTCACATGTGTCATTTTCCCTTTCCTTTCTGAAATAAATGGGTGTTCTGCAACTGTTCACTCCCTCTGTATAAACGAAAGCGTGGGCTATAGGCAGTGGTATTAATTCACTCCGCATTGGAGCAGATCTCCACCTGACACCGTTGGGATGCGTGGAAGTGTAAATCCTTCCCAGGAAAGCAGAGGCACTTACTGAAAATTCATATTGGGTTTACTCCCACTTCACTCTGTGGCAGCCTTTCATTCCAAAAGTGAAAGAATTTCCACTTTTTTCATTTGTCATATTTAATCACCACTCCACGTCAACTCAGGAACGTCTGATTCCTGTGCAAAAGTACACACCGTCTCACTAGTCATCAACTGTCAGAACAACAAAATGTTGTGTAAATGTTGAGCTATAATTTCACATTTACTCAAACGTAGGTCCACCACAAAACCACACCCTTTCAGGCAGTCAGTGGTGGATACTGGGAAACACCACAATGAAACTTCTCCGGTCAAAAACCACGAAAAGACCTGGATTCACATTATATTTTCTCCTAAACTTACTAAATCATATGGGTTTCCTTATTAGTTCATATATTTACGTTATTATAACGAGAAATATTTTCCTGCGATAAAAAATGCAGAACAAAACGCTTTTCTGTTAGTTTTTTTTTTTTAAGTAACTGATGTTACTTTATGACATTTTTTGTAAAACACTGATATAAGAACTCAAATTAATATGAAATAAGATGCCTTTGGTTTTTGTAGCATTAAGTGTGAAGCAAGTAAGTGAAGTTGAGCGATGGAACACGAAAAGAAAAACTCCCTCAACCTCCTCTGATCTTCAAGGTAAATCCAGTTAATAGTTTATTTCTTTACATTCCCTTTTATTTTGCATTACGATTTTTATACTTTACAGTAATCCCTCGCTACTTCGCGGTTCATCTTTCGTGGATTCGCGGGTTTCTTCAGGGGGCTTATGGCCGGGAAAATCTAGGAAAACCTTGAAAGATGAATAGCCAAAATATTTCATTAAATCCATTAAAATTTAATAAAATTCTTCTATATTTTTTGCTATCATTAGCCCGTTGTCAGCAAAGAAGAGAGCACAAATCTTTATGATTTCGTTTTCAAACCCTTTTCCTCTTCTTTTTAGTTCATTTATTATTCTATGTTATTAATCTGAATAATGGAGTAGACCCTGTGTATCCTCTTGGTAGCAGACGACGTGCATTATACTGCACGGTAACTTCTTGCTGACAGAGTGTGTTGTAAGATGACCTGTGATTGGGGCAACTGGAGAGACGACGAATGTGATTGGTGCATAGATTAATGCTTTCATCTTCCCCTTTTTGTCTCTCTCTCGATAATGAACACCCAAAGCTTTTCATGAAATCCTATAAAATATTAATAATAAACTCTTTCCTAGCCTTGAAACAACAAAACCAGTGTGTTACGTGGCTTAGACTAAGGTTTTTTAATGGTGTGGTTTATGGTTATTATTGTACTGTGAAGTATTTATTAGACTAGGTGCCTAAAAATATCACTTTCTTATGGCGTGTAAACTAAAAGTATTTTTATTATTTACATGTATTAGACTGGGCCTGTATGTGACACAATATATACTGTTTCTTACGTACAGTACCTGTGTTGTTCACGTCCGAGTGAAATTTACTGACGCTAAATCACAGCTTAGGAATGACTCTATTAAAGAAACTGGTAGGATATCACATGTAGTTCCAGCTGAAAAACATTAGAGAACGACAGTTTAATGCAAAGGGCGGGTTGTTAACAGCAACAGGGAGGGGTTTAAAAGTCCAAACACTCGTTAAATACATTAAAAAATCTTTCCTCTACTTCACGGATATTCGTATTTAGCGAGTGGGTCTTGGAACGCATCCCCCGCCAAAAACGAGGGATCACTGTATAAGTTATTTTTGAATTACGTTTTTAATTAAAAACACGTAACTAAAAAAGTGTTGTGGTTTTCGGGGCTGGAACGGATTAATAGCATTTCAATCCATTGTAATGAGGAAATTAAATTTGATATATCAGTAATCTGAGTTACGAGCTCAGTCACAGAACGAATTAAACTCGTAAGTCGAGGTGTTACTGTACTAGAGTGTAAGCAAATTTTGGAATCAGCAGGGGGTTCTGGGACCAATGTGTCTATAAGTACCTCAAACATATTCATAACAATATGGACATGATTTCAGTGAAAAATATTTGTAAGAAGAAACAGCTAATAAAAAAAAGACCTGGCTTTTGCTCATGAGTCAGTGCCCAACATGCCACATTAAACAGTACTGGTTTACATCAGCTGCTATGACAGATTCAGCTGTCATTGAGTGGTCCGTGGTTCTCATTCCCACACCTACCTGGTAAAAACCTAGACGGATATATTTCTGAAAAGAGCATACACAAAAATTTCAGGGGAAATAAATGACAGTTCACCATGAGACTAAGCCAGTAAACCGTGAAAACAAAAGGGATTAAACCAAAGTTTTCCAGTACACTCCTAAGAACACGGGTTCCTTTTACACACAGCACATACAAGGAAATTCGATGCATACTTCCAGCTTAGAACACTGGGTGAAACTGGTCAGTATTACAATACTGAACTAAAACTGAAAGAAAAAGCTGTGCTCAATCTGGTTCAATTTGGCTATTCATTAAAACTATAACACTCATTTAAAAATAAACCCATACGTTTAATTCTGAGCAAAGGATACGGGTTACTGAACATCCTCTTGAGGTCCACCTTCTCTTTGCAGTACGGACAGGTCTGCTTCTTTCCCACAATACACCACCCTCGTATGCAAAACTCATGGAACCTGTGAGAAATCTGGTTAAGGAAAGTACACCGTTGAAAATCATCTTTTCTGTGAGAGAACACTGGAATGTACAAGTGCCCTCAGGCCTTCATCTTATCTTCATTAAAACGTCTGCTATTATGTGGGAATAGAAAACGCATTTTTAAGCGATGTTCCCATAATCCGGAGATGATCAGTTCCATCCCGATGCTTCAGACACACCTGTGGCTGGGAATACAAAAGAGCAATTAGTCTCACTCTCTTTGGGTGGGTTGATCTCCCCCGTCACATGAGCGCAGTGCTGGCGAAAGTGGGTGTTAACTGATACTGTAATGGTGCTTTTCCACTGTATGGAGCCTACACAACTCAGCTTGGCTCTTTTGCTTTTCCACCAGCCAAATCTGGACCTGGTCTCTTTTTTTAGACCCTGCTCCCCTACAGTTCCACCCCTGCTGAGTAGCTGCTAAATGTGAGGTGTAAATCCTGCAGAGCTCTGATTGGCCAGAGACCTGTCAATCACTACGAAATGCAGATCACTGAAGTTACAGCAGCGTTCACATTAGTTTTTATCCGACTCACAGCAGCAGCTTGTAACATTCCCCCAAAGGGGTTTCTGAAGAGGGTCAGACGCTCCTTGGATCGGTGGCCAACAAAAATCTCCAGCGAAAGACAAACGTGCAACAACTGATCTGCGAGAACTAGGGGCGGAGCCGTGTTCAGTCCAAACAACACACCACTCAACGAGAAAACTGCCTGACTTTACCACGTAGCCTGCAATTCCCGTTACAGGATTTTGCAGCAACATCAGCTCTGTTTCATGGAGGAGCTGTGCTAGCAGTTAGCATTCCCAGCTGTTGAACAGCACTGTGTAGGTAGCTGTTTGAAAACAGGCTGTGGCTGGCTTTGTGTGTCTCGGAACAGAGTTGCATTTCCTCTCACCCTTCCAGTTTGGTGGCCTTGTGTGAGACTGGAGTCATAACACATTTACAGGTGGAACAGGCAATGACTAATGATTGTTGAGAAAACTGAAATAATCCATTTAAACAAACAATGATTAACTAAAAATGAGGAATGGGGGAACTTTCAGACTGTCATAGTCCTGTTTGGTAAACACAAGCAACCAACAACACAATTCACGAAAGGTCACTCTCTCGGCTTCAAACACGTTTAAACAGAGATGCATCATTCCCAGCATCACAAGATAACACACTGCTCGTATCGCCACAAACACAATGGAAAGGGAAATAATGGAACTGCAAAATTCTGAGAAGAGCAGAGTAATTCCTTATTGCTGGGGTGATGATGCTGTTAAACTGACTAGATATTTGCAGCACACTTGTACAGCAGCTGGTTCAGTGTCAACATCTGGAAAAATGTGTGGTGAGGATGTGGACAAAATAGAAGAATAAGAAGAAAGAGGGAGGAAAAAAGACAAAGCAACATTAAAAAAGCAAACAAACAAAACTTTGTGAAGCACATTGTGAAGGCCTGATTTTTGTGGGGAACACAGAGAAACTGGTGGTGGATTTCCGCAGACGTACACACTCCCCTTCACCAGCGAACATCCAGGGAACAGACATTGAGGGGGTGAGCTCCTATAAGTACCCGGGTGTTCATCTCAACAATAAATTGGACTGTGCGGATAACACTACTGCACTTTACAGAAAAGGACAGAGCAGACTCCACCTGCTCAGGAGGTCACCCTGAGGGCACGGACCACTCCCGAGGACCCTTTTTGATGCAGTAGTGGCATCAGCCATCTTTTATGGAGTGGTCTGCTGGGGTAGATGGGAGGAGACAGGACAAACTAATTCGGAAGGCCCACTCTGTCCTGGGAAGCCCCCTAGACCCAGTGCATACGGGGGGGGGGGGAGAAAGGAGGATGCTGACAGCACTGGGCAGTTCCACCAGTGACCGGCCACTTCACCCCAAGTGTGTTAAGGAACATCATCACAGGTCCTTCCTTCCTGCTGCAGTTAGACTTTACAACCAGTCTTTCTCCCAGTAAACCACTCACATCTATTGTAAATATTCTATTTTTTATTATATTTTATTTCCCATTATTTATGTTTATAGTAATTACTACGTTTTTCTTTGTTACCTTTTTTCTTTTATTACTTTACTGACCCTTTGCTGCTGTGACACTGAATTTCCCCTCTGTGGGACTAATAAAGGATGGTCTTATCTTAATGTGGCCACATATTGCTCTGCTTACAGGTTTGAATATGTATGCAGTGTAGATTGTTAAAAAAAGAAAAAAAAAAAGAAAAAAGGTGTCCTTTTCACCCTGTGGCATGTAGATGTGCAGCATACCTGAAAAAAGAGATTGTTTCATTTTGGGTCATCGTAATTTAAAAAGGTGAAGTGAAGGATCAAGTTATTGTCCAATGGTCTGTACCCTGGAAACAGTACAAGCCTTTGGTAAATATACAGGAATCTCTCACATGCAAAAACCCTGCATACGTCCTCAACACGAAACTGAAACAAGGAATTTTATGTTTGTTGCGCACAGAAGTGGAGGTTCCCCTATTTTTTCCACTGTTAATACCATGGTGATTTCATATAGCAGCAGCTCTGTGAAAGTGTCAAACAAATAAATACAGTGGAGGTTGAGTTCCTAACTTGTGTTTATTGATAGTCAGAAAACATGTTATTTCTTACTAATTGAAGGAATAAGGTTTAAAAGACCGTTGATCCCCCCCCAAACGGTGTTGGGAAACTCTAATAGGCGTCTTGCCTGTGACGTAGACGGTGGACAACAACTCTAGAAGCTGCACTTAATTTAATGCAAAATGAGGAAAAGGTGTGTTGTTTTTGGCTGCAATCATTCAATGTACAGTGGGACATCTGTGAACAAATGGCCCAAAGATCCCAAAATATCCAGAAAATGGACTAAATCTGTCCACTTTAAACGGGCACTTTGGAAAGGACCATCCGCTCACTCCGTTATCTGTAGCTCATTTCACTGGCGCTTTTCCAACAATATGGGCATGTAAAGACACCAACGAAAGGTGTTGAAAAGCCTCTGTAACATGGAGGTAAACAGGGTAAGGACACTCACTTCGCCTGTTTTAGTTGGTGTTAGTTAACGTTAGCTTGCCTCGCTAAACTCGGTGGCTCAGATTATACTCGGCTACGTAGCTGCATTACGGAGGTTTATAGTGTCGGATGAATTTGAGTTCGACTTCGATCACATTTACAAGAATAACGGTACCTCTAAATTTGAGTTTAGCTTATTGCTAGGCTATTGTCATGAATAATGTTGGTTATTTAGCTAGATACTGTCATAACAGTCAGTCATAACGGTGTTTTACCGCGGCGTTGTTCGGCTGTTGTCCACCAGTGACGTCACGGTCGCGTTCGAGAATTTCCGTAGCGAGCTCGGGTTTTTCCATCAGTTTAATAAAATTGTCAGTTTTAAAGCAAATTAAGCTGCTATTTTCATTTTAATTCATACTTATATCTGTCAGTCACTACAATAATGTGGAATGTTCATGGAGGTCCATTAAGTGGTGCTTAGCCTTTAAATACACAATACATTTTGCTCAATGCATTTATACATATTACAAGAATAAATGGTATTTTCTCCTCTTTATTATTTCGTTTTTACTAACAACACAGTTCGTATTTGGAGAACTACTGACCCCAGGCAAAACATTTTGAATCTGGGTGTTCACTCCATATTTTTACTTTGTGGCAAATGAATCACAGATATGACATAAATTACACACATTATGACACAAAAAGACCTGAAACATACCTCAAACAAATTGTTATTTTAATTAATAGCCTTCTGTTGTTTTGATCAAATAGAAGGGAAGCTAAAATCACTCAACTTTGAAGGAGAAAAGTGATATTCAGTGATGATTGACAAGTCTGCACTGACCACAGAGAAGATGCTGAAACTTTTGTCTGGTGTCATTCTAATGGAACATAAAAATGACTGTCTGAATAAAACAATCATATTTTGCCTCTCATTAAAGACATGGTGTAGCACCATTACTTCAACATGTAAACATTACACACTGCTACATTACAAAAGCTCTAGAGGCCGAATCCCATGAAGCCCAAAACAATGTTCCAACATCAAGTAAAATCCCTTTACTGAAGAGGGGAATCAGTTACTAAAGCAAAAGGGGAGTAACTCTTTATTCCACTGAAACCATATTTACTACAGAACTGTGTGATCTGAGACCATCGTTTGTGAACGTCTGATACTTGTAAAGGATACACATGGTTGCAGGAGAGCCTGTAGGTGTTCTCCATGATGCCTTCCTCGTCCACGTCCACAAGGATGGGCTGGCCACAAACGGCACAGATGCTGTCTGACAGGTGCTTTGTGGGCATCCCCGAGGCGCTGTAATACTGAACCACACAAGTGAAGATATGAGGAGAGGCAAGACATCAAATGGTGCTTTTCCACTGCATGGAACCTACATGACTCAGCTTGGCTCTTGCTTTTCCACTGGCCAACTCTCCTACGTGGTCCCTCGTACGGGCACCAAGCGAGTCGAGTTGGTACTAAATGTGAGGTGTAAACCCTGCAGGGAGCTGATTGGCCAGAGACCTGTCAATCACCAGGAAACACAGAGCTCCAGCCGCTTGTTAAATCTGAAGTTACAGCAGCATTCACATTAGTTTTTATCCGACTCTCAGCAGCAGCTCGTAACATTCCCCCGAGGGGTTTCTGAAGAGGGTCGGACGCTCCTTGGGTCGGTGGCTGAGGAAAAACTCCAGCGAAAGATGAACGTGAGACAAGGAAAATTGATCTGTGAGAACAGGGGCGGTGCCGTGTTCAGTCCAAACAACACACCACACAGCGCCTGACTTTTCCACCCGCATAGTTGTGGTTTTCAAAGCACGCAATTCCAGTTAGATCCAGGGTTTAAAAGGTCACAGGCTCCATTTCGTGGGGGCGCTGTGCTAGTGGAAAAACAACCAACTTAAAGTGAGTCGAGCCAAGCCCACGCAGTGGAAAAGCACCAAAAATTTGCTGATTTAATTCCTTGATTAAGTAGACGTATCCTCTCAGAGCCCAAGAGGTTCTCACCTATAAAATCTCAACTATGTAAAACAGTTATCTGTAAATAACTGCACAATCACTGCAATCGCTTTAGAGTTCACTGAATGTTAAAGACTGAAAATACTATATTTACACATCTACAAGTACAACTCACCCCTACTGTTGATGCCATAAAGTCTGCGCACATCTCAGCAAAGTCCCTGCCTAAGACGCCATAGTAAAGTCCATAGAAGAGCAATGACACCCCAAAATCCATTGCATCTTCAGGCTTTATTCTGAAAAGGAATGGCAGAAAGACAGGATTCATCTGACAGAATTCATGCAGCACCAAAAAAAAAACTCCAGTGAACAAGCCACCCACTCCATTTTACCAATTCATGTCTTAACAGGACTTTGAATTATCTGTAAATGATGCCGCATGAATGTTTGTTTTGTTGGGGTTTTTTTTTGTGCCAGGTATTGTTCTTTGTTTTGTCCTTAACGTCTCAAATGTTTGTAAATGCTTCCTCGTGTTTTTACAACATTCACAAACTTCAAAATTTGAGTCAAACTTCCTTTACACCCTACAAACACACAAGCAGTTCCTCTTCCGTCCACAAAGTAAGGACTCCTCTAGAGTTAAATGCACCCTGCACAAAGATGTTTCTGGCCCAGATAATCATCATCAGATAATGATAAATGTAATCATAATAAAGGAATAAACAAGCTTTTCTGGGACAATATTGAGGATACATTTAAAGAGCATGTTTCATGCTGATTTACAGAGATTACAGAACGGTCCTGCCTTTCAAAATCATCTTAAAATGTACAGTGGGACTAACGTTATCAGCTGCATTTGGTTAAAATAATAACAACATAAGGCATTTTTAAATAACCCAAATATGCTGTTTACAATGGGATGGACACCTAAAGACAATCACATTTGAGAATCAACCAAATGAAAAGTACAAAGAACACATAACAGTGCACAAGGAGAACAGGAGTAAAAACATGGTCAGCTTGTTATAGGCTTCAGGAAACAGGTTAATGCAAGAGCAAACAGGATTTGAATAGTGATAGAGAGTTGAATTCCTGGAGAGAGGGGGATGGGGGGGGGGGGGTTCCAAAGGCGTGGGGCTGGAAGTCTGGAAAAGGCTGTCTCCAAGACTGCGCAGGTTGGAAGTGGGGAATGATGAGTAAACCAGCTGAAGGAGATCTGAGAGTGCGCTCGGGTGTGTAGGGTTAACGAATGTTAGCTAGATACGAAGGAGCTAGGGTACTGAGAGCTTTGTAGGCGAGAAGGAGGATTTTAAACGGAATACGATATTTAACAGGGAGCCAATGGAGGTTTTGGAGAACTGAGGTGATGTGGTGTTGGTTTGGTGAGGGGTTTCCGGACCGTCCGAACTTCATGGAGTAGTGAGGAGCTAATGCCAGGGAGAAGTGTGTTACAATAGTCTGGGAAAGAGATGGACGGCTTTTAGCAATGTTTCAAAGGTGAACGGAGGATGTGTTTATAATGAAACTAACAGGTGAATCAAATGTGTGAGTCGAGGATGACACCAAGATTAGTAGCTTTTGTAACACCTCGTTTAATTATTCATTAACATGTGCACAGATGAAATCATCCTCATAATCCAGTTAAAGCTTAGCCAAATGTGCTCGGGTATACACCAAAGCTTCAAGTTCATAAAATATTAATCTATAAATTAACATTTAAAGAAAGGAAATAAAGAATGTCAAACTACAGGAAACTCCTTTGTAAACGTAGGTGTGTCATGAATGGTGCATTTCTCACAGCCAAGCACTATAAATCAGATTCATTATAAACATTATGGTTTATTTTATTCATTTTTATAAAGACTATAAAGAACAGTTATAGAGTAACAGATATCTGCTATGGATGGCAGTGGTATTATCCTAGTAACCTACAGGTTAACAGGTGTTGTAATAATGTAAGAGATTTGATCAGATATTCAGTAACATGTTGTGTAATCCTTGCAATTCAGAATACCCTTTTAACCTTTAAAACCTCTGTAGATTCTACAAAAGGTTGCATGTGGGTTTAGCGCATCGATAATGATCTGTACTTCCCAACTTTCGCAAATTAAACAGCTGCCATGAGATATGGTGTCATTCAAATGATATCAAGTGTAGCATGGTGTGCCATACAACATCCACATTGTTTCATACCGTCTCAAAACATTATCACGGTAGGAATTGGGGGGATGCACTGCCGGGCTGTGTGAGCTTCACATCTGGGAGCACAAAGTCGAGTGAAGGGTTTTCGGCGCTGTGCAGTTCAGCTCAGCTCAGCTCAGCCCGACAGCGCACACCGACACGTGTTGACAATAAAAACCTGTTTCTGAGAGAGAGTAGATTTCAGCGTCTGCTGCAGGAGGAACAGAAAAGGTGTAAATGAAGTGAAATAAGACGGTTCTACTCTGTTTAGAAGCACACCACAGCAGATGATTATCCAGTGAAACTGAGGCTCAAATCAGACACTTAAAGCCTCATAGCTGTGAGCACAAATCCACTGAAGGCTCTTCTGAGTGTTTTGTCTGTTTTCAGCTTCATTCCTCTCTTTTTTTTAAGCACAAACTCAGTGCTAAACTCCCACTGCAGTAATGATGTACAGTTAGTCAGTTAATGGGCAGTGTATGAAACACATTTGGCTCTTAAACCCTTTTTATCTTAACACCTACATGTAATACAGCATTAGCTAATCATTAATTAACCAATGAACATGAAGTATTAAACCTTACTCTGAGTGTATAACTTACCTAAATATCAGATTGATGCCAAAGAGAGTGAACATGACCACGGCATATCCTACGATCCCAGTGGTGTAGCTAATTTTATATAAGAGCAGAAACCACTTGTAGACCAGCCTAGAGAGAAAGGGAGAGAGACATACAAACATCAGTAACAATTAAATACACTGTCCTAATGAAAACAGCAGCAGCACTAGGTAATGCCCGTTTATTTTATGTAAAACATCTAAACACAGAAGCAGGAGTTTTTATTTGAGAGTTACTAAGCATCAAAAGATAATAAAAAGCAAGCTATCTAATCTGTTAATTTGGCCTTGATAGACTGGCACCCTCACAGTTGCAGTCATCTGTACCAGCTGATGCCAAATAAGCAACGAACAGGTGATCTTTGACATTTCAGTGAGTCACAGGTGTTACTGTCACCTGACCCACGCAGTTCCTGAAAACAAAAACTTAGACAAAAGATATTTGTTATCGGCTGACTTTCGTCAATACAAACCGGATTCCAAAAAAGTTGGGACACTAAACAAATTGTGAATAAAAACTGAATGCAATGATGTGGAGGAGGTGTCAACATTTAATATTTTATTCAGAATAGAACACAAATCACAGATCAAAAGTTTAAACTGAGAGAATGTATCATTTTAAGGGAAAAATATGTTGCTTCAAAATTTCATGGCGTCAACAAATCCCCAAAAAGTTGGGACAAGGCCATTTTTACCACTGTGTGGCATCCCCCCTTCTTCTTACAACACTCAACAGATGTCTGGGGACAGAGGAGACCAGTTTCTCAAGTTTAGAAATAGGAACGCTCTCCCATTCATGTCTAATACAGGCCTCTAACTGTTCAATCGTCTTGGGCCTTCTTTGTAGCGCCTTCCTCTTTATGATGCACCAAATGTTCTCTACAGGTGAAAGATCTGGACTGCAGGCTGCCATTTCAGTCCCCGGATCCTTCTCCTACGTAGCCATGATGTTGTGATTGCTACAGAATGTGGTCTGGCATTATCTTGTAGAAAAAGCAGGGTCTTCCCTGAAAGAGATGACGTGTAGATGGGAGCATATGTTGTTCTAGAACCTGAACATAGTTCTCTGCATTAATGGTGCCTTTCCAGACATGCAAGCTGCCCATGCCACAAGCACTCATGCAACCCCATACCATCAGTGATGCAGGCTTCTGAACGGAGCGTTGATAACAACTCGGTTTATCCTTGTCCTCTCTGATCCGGATGACATGGCGTCCCAGTGTTCCATAAAGAACTTCAAATCGTGACTCATCTGACCACGGAACAGTCTTCCATTTAGCCACACTCCATTTTAAAAGACCCCTGGCTCAGTGCAAATGTCTGAGCTTGTGGAGCTTGCTTAGAAATGGCTTCCTCTTTGCACTGTAGAGTTTCAGCTGGCGACGGCGGATGGCACGGTGGATTGTGTTCACTGACAATGCTTTCTGGAAGTATTCCTGAGTCCATTCTGTTATTTCCTTGACAGTGGCGTTCCTGTTTGAGGTGCAGTGACGTTTAAGGGCCCAGAGATCACGAGCATCAAGTAGAGTTTTACGGCCTTGACCCTTAAGCACAGCAATTGTTCCAGATTCTCTGAATCTTTTGATGATGTTATGCACAGTTGATGATGATAACTTAAAAGTCTTTGCTATTTTTCGCTGGGTAACACCATTCTGGTATCGCTGCACTATCTTTCTGCGCAACAATGGTGGAATTGGTGATCCTCTTAGCATCTTGGCTTCAGAGAGACACTGACACTCTGAGAGGCTCTTTTTATACCCAATCATGTTGTCAATTGACCTAATTAGTGTTAATTGGTCTTCCAGCTGTTCGTTATATGCTCAATTTCCTTTTTCCAGCCACTTATTGCTACTTGTCCCAACGTTTTTTGGGATTTGTTGACACTGTGAAATTTTGAATCAACATATTTTTCCTTTAAAATGTTACATTTACTCAGATTAAACTTTTGATCTGTCATCTATGTTCTATTACGAATAAAATATTGACATTTGCCGTCCTCACATCATTGCATTCAGTTTTTATTCACAATTTGTTTAGTGTTCCAACTCTTTTGGAATCCGGTTTGTACATGCTGTACACAAAGCACTTCATTTTATTACCTGGGGGTTGTGCACTCCAGGGGTTTGCGAGTAGCGCGAAACGTGATAAAGGCTGTGACCACAGAGAAGATGAACCATGTCACTAGGAATCGCCACCAATGCAGCTTTGTGGTGAAGTAGAGAGGGACTACCCACATCTGAAATAGGGTCACCAACTACAGAAACAGCAGTGCATTAGCATTAGCATAACTTCATAAATGAATAAAACCCCAGACACCAATTCAGAGGAGAACATGTCTGTGAAAATATTGTTCTATTTACATACATCTCTAGTTTTTCCTGATGATACTCAGTGGCAAAATGTCAAATGAAAGCAGCACAGACTCACACAGGCATCAAAAGGCTAAAGCTAATATTAATTACAAACTTTGTAGCCTTTGACAAAAGTAACGCCAACACACTTCAGTTCAAGCGTAGTTTAATACAAATATATCTTAATTACGTCCTTCTTGATATCAAAAAACAACTAGATATCTGATAATGTCACTGAACCAGCCTAATGACTCACTAATGCAAAAGACAACACCGTAACAGCAGATCATGATTAAAAGAGGGACTGGCCACCTTTTCTATTCTAAATCTACACAGGAGAGACCTCTAGTGGCGAGGGCTTATGGGTCTCCTATAAATAGGCCACAGCCACTGTAAATCCCTCAATTAGTGTGGGGTCGCTGAAAGAGTAAACATACATTTAAAAAAATATGAAAATATTTCAGTTAGTAATAAAGTAGGACTGGACAATAATTCAATATCAATTAATATCGCAATATAAAAGGTTTCAATATTTCAGTATGCAGTATTTACAGCATCTGCCACTGACTGACGGTCAGTAGAGGGCGCTGTCATCAGCTCAGACTTTAAAATCTAGTTTAAAAATATTAACTGACGAAGCCTTTAGGTGGTTGTTTGAGGGTGATGTCGTGTTTCCTGTTTTTTTCTTGGAAGTTTTTTAATGTATTTTATACTGTTCATATCTATATAAGAATTATATATTTTTTTATATATATACTGTTTTTTATAGAGGCGGCAAAGCGTTGTGGGCACACACTGCCCCCTGTGGCACTTTGGAAACACTGCTCTTATACCAAAGAAATCATTACAGAAGCCCTCCACTGAGGTGTAAAGAAAGGGATGAAGAGCACCATTTATCAAAACAACCTCACAGATTCATCTAAAATATTATAAAACTAGATGTCTGTGTGAACTTCTGAACTAAAGTCACCCACAGTTCTACACCTATGTATACTCAGAGTGGCTCTGCTACATGGATGCAGCTTTTCATGTAGAAACACCTGAAGGGACTCACGTTATAAGATTTGGGATGCCTTTGCTTCCACTGAACCAGGACGAGTTGAGCTACCACCAGAGTGACGATGAGGATGAGGACCATCTCTGCGTGCATGGCCTCGTGGCCTTTGTGCTTGGCATGCATTCTTGCATGTTCCAGTCTGTCATATACGAGTATAAACACACACCATGTTTTGTAAATTACTACTATATTGGACACACAGGACTACTGGTTAAACAACACTTTGTCTATTTGTGTGATACACAGACTAATAGCCCAAGGATAATCAAGACAGACACAAACCTCCATTTTTCTTCTGGCGAGAGCTGCGACAGGTCAATCTGAAGACAAAACAAAAACTGGTCAATTAGGGTTTTACCACTAAACCAAACCTTTTTTCATGAAAATAATGCCAAGGGACACCGTGTTGCTACAAGTTCGGCTGTGTGTGAACGTATCACAGCTTTTTTACATTGTTTTATAAATCCATGACGAACCAACCAAGAGAAACGACACAAAAAATATCCTAAATAAGTCAGACAGCGTAACGTGTAATTGTGAAACATAACGGCTTTATTAAAATATCATTTAAACACATACGAGTAAAAGAATAAAACATCAGTGCCAAAGGGTGGTGGAGAAAGGGCTTTTTAACTCTACAATTAAATCAAATGTAATTACGTTATTAGTTGATGAATTGAAAACATCAGCACAATTCAGTAACTCACTCCACTCCTCGTGCCTCCCAGCCCTAGCGTAATTAGTAAGTGGTGCAACAAAACGATCAATGGGAGTCGTCCTTGTCCTTCATTTCAAAGTATTTTTCAAGTCTAATGAGAATAAAATGCACGATCATTAGCTGAAATGCAGACTGGGTGCATTGCTGCACTGTTACACCCTTCAATCAACCACACACCTCAGTCAACGCAACTGAAATACAGACCAAACGAGCCAAACCAGCTGCCGAACGACACGCCACAGTGGCCCAATGTTTCTGTTCACTTTCTCTTCCAATACGTCCTCTGAAATGAAAGGTATTAAAAGGAACTCCATTTGCTGCACTAACAGCACCCTTTACTATTTAGAGTATGCTGTACCCTAGATGTTTGGACACTTCTGTGGAGATTTGATTGCATTCTGCCATAAGAACATTAGCCATGTCAGATAGTGATATTAGATCACTCCAGAGGATGCAGTTCATCATGTCCACGGTCCAGTGCCAGGGAGCAATACAGCCCTCTAGGTGATGTTTGGGATTGGGTATAGAGATCTTAGCTCACATACAGCTGTAGGGTGTTCAGCAAAGTAGGCTCTCTCCATTAGTCAAATAACGAAAGTCCAAAGTTTCCTAAAAGGGACAACCCTCTGGACGTTTTCGATTAAAAGGTGTCGTTCACGACTGTAATCTGTCTGAGCGTTGGAACCCAGTCTAATGTGTTTACGAAGCCATCATGTCTGCAAATAAATGAAAAAAAGGGTAGGCTTTTTCTCTCTCTGCTCACAGCAAAGGCATCTGGAGTTGTTTTACACAACGGAGAGACTCCACGAACCGAGATCAGGATGTTGCTCTATTCCTGCTCCATAGGGGGGTGACACTGACTTATTTTTGCTGTTACAGTTACATTACTTAAGATGGAACTGACTCTAAATTCAGGAGAGCGCTAACTGCATGAAAGTAAACACAGAACGTAAGTGCTACAAAACTAAACAGCTCGAGTTACACGAGTTTCTGTGGGACTTCAAACACTTACAAACATTTTATACTTCAGCCACGTACAGTACACTCTTATTCTCCTTAAACACAACATTCCACCTTAAATAACGCAGCGTTTAGAGCTGTTTCCCCACAATCACAGACATCCCCGTTAAGGAGAGTCTGATTTGGGCTTAAGCGACCTGGCTTCACTGTGATATACTGCTTTGTGGACTGTCCCTCTGCTCTATTTCTTGCGTTTCTGTTGAGATTACACAACAGCGATTGGCAAATGACCTGTTGTGCCAGGGATGGGTGCATTTAAAGTAGATGAACTCACTTATTATGAGCAGTGTCCATATTCCTGGACAAGCAGTGGGACTGTAAATACATCCGAGTTCCTGAAGGTGAGATTCAGAAACAGTTAATACCTCTCCCTGGATACAGCGGGTTTTGAATATTTTGATTAAATCCCTCAAAACTCATCTGTGGAAATACATATTTACAAACTATTTTCAAGACAAAATAAGTATCTTAGAGTAACTCTGCAACTTGGCCCTCACTCGTGGATAAATGTACACAAGGATATGTGAATATGACATTAGTGTAAAGCCATTTCCACCCCTCCCTCCCTGCTGCCCTGCAGCTGGAAGCCCCGCCCCTCAAATCACAGAATTTATTAACTCTGTTTATGACATCAGAAATCCTGCCTGTCAGAACCGACGCCCATTTGTGGCTGTATTTAGAACTCTGCTGTTTCAGAGCAGAGACGTTCAGCCTCGTCGGTTTAAGCCCCACCATATGAACAGTTTTCACTAGAGCATGTTTTTAAGTGGAAATCACTATTTACGAACTCTTATTTGAATTTTCATTTTTAATTTTCGAGCAGGTAAATTCTGCGTGGGTAGAGTTATTTTTATGTCTCAGGTACCTACAAACCTTATACACTCACTGCAAAATAACAAAGACACGTAAATGCAAGGGAAGCGACATGAACCGGTAAATTAACGTTAACGGAGTAGACCATTCCACAGATAAATCACATCCGAGACCCTCGTAAACCCACGGACCAGGGTCATAACAGAAAACACACACTTTGCTGTGGTCAGGGGTGGTTTAGTGACCAAAACCATCCATAATGTGTCTCTGAAAACGTCATTTATTATCAGCTACGTTCCTAGGGAGATGCCACAATGTACACTCTTAAAATTAATGGTTCTATATGGGTTCTTTAGTAAAGGATATGGTTTCATATAGAACCCTGAACATATGAATAAATCTTTTCATGATTATATTGGTTCTTCAGATTGATGGAGAATGTGCTGTAGATGGTCGTATAAAGCAACTTTTAGAGAGGGGTTCTATAGGGAACCAAAAGCGGTTCCTCTGTTGTAACAAGCTTGACATTCTAACAATAGAGGAACCTTTATCACTGCCGCTTAAAAAAGGTGCTCTACACACGTTCTCCTTTAATTTGAAGAACCCATTCACCAAGAAAAGAAGCCTTTAATCGTGAAAAAGTTACTTAGAGAGTTCAGGGCTCAATACAGAATCGTTTTCTTTACTAAAGAACCCTTGTAGGACCATCATTGTTAAGTGTGTATAGCTCCTAAATGGAGTTTGAACTGTGAGGTGACAGCGGTGCCGTTAACCGTCCGGCTTCTGACTGACCGACCGCCAACGGACAACGACGTCCATTTTACCACAGACTTTGTTTCGGAAAGACAGCACTGCTCACGAAAATGTTTTCTTTTAAAAACACCACACCTTATAACCACATCATAAAACCACTTCATTAAACGCTTCGAGAGGACTGAGCTAACTCGGCTAATCTGCGAGCGAGCGAGCTCGTGAGACTAACCGCTCGAGACACTCTCTCTCTAACACCCTGTAGTGGGGGTCTCTCGCTCCCTGCGTGTGTCTCTCCGGAGGGTCTCCATTACCTGAGGAGAGTCGTGGTGGGCTCCGTGTTCGTGGTTGTGTTCTACACCGTCAACCTCCACCTCAAACACACCCGCCATCTTCCTCTCTCACACACACACACACACACACACACACACACACACACACACAATCCGGGTCAGCAGACTTCTCGGCCAATCACCAGCAGCGACACGCGTTCTTTTTCCGTTTGTCGAAGCATTAGGGCCGCTGTGCACTTGTGTCCTTCACTAGGGCCCTTCTCTGGCGAGTATACGAGTGCCCTGAGTACTGCACCTTGAGCAAAACTCCTGACTAGAACACACAACTGCAGACACAACGCGTGCCAAGTTTGCCCATCCCTGTAATAATAGGTATAATAGCAATAAGTGATTTGGGACACAGCCGATATTTTGGGAACACAACCGGCAGAGGGCGCCACTCTGCTCTGTCCCTCCCCGCCACATACTTTCCTCTGATTTGCTCAAAGAAACGTCAATCGAAACGCTTATTGGCCAGCGCTTTTAAATCCACCGCTGCTGTCGGTTGCGATAAACCAATCAGAGAGCGCTTGGGCTGGGGCTCTCTGTTCAAATTCTGTTTATCCAGAAAATCGAACAAACCTTGATTTCTTTTAATCTAAAAGCTTTAATCGTGAGTCGGGTCGCGTTTTTGAGCTCAGGTGTAGCTGATCATCTCTAATGTGTCTGTATTTTATATATTCAATCCGCGAACAGGACAGAAGGCTCGGTTTTAACGGCTAAATTGGCGTTCATGTGTGAACGGACGGTCTGCGACGTTGTAAACAAGCCGTTCTGGATCTGATGTGCAGGATCTGGGACTGAGATCAGCTCTTCTACAGCGGACTGAGGATTAAATTAGAGTTTAATGCCATGGCTTTACAAAGGAGTAACAACCACTGCTCTTTCTCTAAACCTCAGGCGAAAATAAACGGACTTGACAACGAGGTGAGTTCGCAGTAACGTTACTCTGACGTTAACCCTCTGACTAACGTCACCTGAGTTAAGCTAAATATTCAGCGGCCGTAAGGTTAATTTGGCCTGTTAACTGATTAACAGTGAGAATGAATAGACTGTCCACATGTAAACGACGCAAACACACGCCCAAATCCCTGGGGGCTGCCTTTGTTTTCCTTTGTTACAGGATGAAGCCCTTCATGTCAAAAGATCCCCCTCCTCTCCTCAGGGTGGGCCCAAGAAAAGATCTGCGTTTGTGGATCTGACAAATGTGAGTTTACACGCAAAAAAAAAATAATAAAGCAAAATCGAATTAAGAAAAGAGGTTAATCCGAATGTGATGGAATAAGTGGTTTTATTTCCTCCAAACAGACCAACAAACAGAATGCAGTGTCAGTGAAGAGTGGCAAATCAATGAAAAAGACTTTGACCAGCAAAGTGCCTGTTAAGGCCAGGTAATGATGGGTTTTCAGGTGTTTAAGTCCTTTTTTAAATCAAAGTGATTTATTTATTATTTGTATATTTCTTTTTGGAAAGTGTAACTTGCATGAGAATAATCAAATAACATTGTAGTTCCTAAATAAACCAGTTTATACTCCACAGAGCGGGTCCCCAACACGGTGGTGGCCATTGAGAATATGTTTAAGGCTGTGAATGTGAGCTAAAAGGTGCCTCAATACTAATGAGAGATTATAGAGCCTTGCGGTTTCTCAGCTCCTAGGCTCTGCTCTCTTCTGTGGCATGGTAGCGCAGCGGGTAGTGTCGCAGTCACAGGGACCTGGAGGTTGTGGGTTCGAGTCCTGCTCCGGGTGACTGTCTGTGAGGAGTGTGGTGTGTTCTCCTTGTGTCTGCGTGGGTTTCCTCCGGGTGACTGTCTGTGAGGAGTGTGTTGTGTTCTCTCCGTGTCTGTGTGGGTTTCCTCCAGGTGACTGTCTGTGAGGAGTGTGTTGTGTTCTCTCCGTGTCTGTGTGGGTTTCCTCCGGGTGACTGTCTGTGAGGAGTGTGTTGTGTTCTCTCCGTGTCTGTGTGGGTTTCCTCCAGGTGCTCCTGTTTCCTCCCACAGTCCAAAAACACACGTTGGTAGGTGGATTGGAGACTCAAAAGTGTCTGTAAGTGTGAGTGAATGTGTTGCCCTGTGAAGGACTGGCGCCCCCTCCAGGGTGTATTCCCGCCTTGCGCCCAATGATTCCAGGTAGGCTCTGGATGCACCGTGACCCTGAACTGGATAAGGGTTACAGATAATGAATGAATGAATGGTCCTTCATATATAGTCTAGAAAGGCAGACTTCTTACTAAAGGAATTGAACCAATGACCTTTCAGCACTAATGCTGTAATTGAGTTGGACCTCGGAGGAATCAAACACCCGACTTACACTTGAATACAGCCTTAGCCCTTTTCTCTAACCATTAGGCCCCGACTGCCATTGAACAAAAATGAATATTTTCAGGACGTGCTCCAGGACTAAATGCCCGTCATCTGATGACCAGCCCAAGAAAGATGGAGGCCAGGTGAAGAGGTCGGTAGCAGAAGACATCACTGCTTCTCTTCCCAAAGATCGGTCTGCAGCCCAACAACCTCTGGGCTCTGCAGCCCAAGAACAAAAGGTTACATTAAATATCCTTTATTTCACTGCTATCAAAACACACCTTTTTTTATTATATTTGTTTCTGTTGTCCCATGGAGATAACATTTTAACCCAACAATGATTTTTATATATATCTCCAAGTGAAAGATCTAATATTTAACCATAACATTTGTCTTTTTACAGTAGTGCTACAAGTAATTTGCTCTCACTTTATGTACAAACATGGAAATACAGACTGATCATATCATGTACTGTTTTTAATACGCAGCATACAGCTATGGTTTTATCACTGTGCTCAGATCTTTAAAGCCCATTCTTCCTCGTTGTAATCCTCAGATCCCGGAAGAATTTGACATTGATAAGGAGCTGGCTGGTGACTGCTGTATGAGTCCGGAGTATGCCAAAGATATTTTTGACTACCTCAGAAATAGAGAGGTGAGAAATTATAGTGGGCTCCCTTTTTGTGTCAAGTTTATGCAGAAGCTTTCCCTCCTGAATGTTTACTGCCCTTGGCTCTAAAATGTTATTTTCTTTTTACTCTCTACAGGAGAAATTTGTCTTGATTGATTACATGCACAATCAGCCAGACTTGAGTGGAAATATGAGGGGCATTCTTGTGGACTGGATGGTAGAGGTCCAGGTAAAGCCATGTTGGAAGTTTGTTCTATATAATCTGTAAACGTTTATTTTGTAAACAGTAACTTACTAAATCAGTAATGTAACACCATATTGATCTTTTTTTTTATCATTTTAAAAATTATGACTAGATTATGAAAAATAAGATATGACAAGGGGGAGCTCTGTGTGAACACAAACTTCTGCAACATTTGTCCCTCCTCAGAGTGAGCTCATGGCTGAATAGAGCCGCTAATGTTCCGGAGTATTGTGCAGTAATTCCTGCACGTGCTGCACAGACACTGTCTCATGTCTAAAACAAGTGGAACATGTGAAAGTTGAACTCTGGAAAGTCTACACTACTTGTATGTGAAAAAGGCCGTAGGGAGAGAGGCTGAGTTGGTGCAGATGCTCCCAATTTTTGCCTTTCATTTGGAAATATGTTGTTTTTGCTGAATTTGAAAACATCAGTTTCTGTTCATATTCTGGAGCAAGCAAACTTATCCATCTTGGATGCTAAAATGGTCCATCTGTGTATTTAAATTAATAACCAAATAGTGCAGGGGGACTGAAGTCAGTTATTGGTTATTAACATGTGCATGTGTCCGTTTGCAATTTTTTTGCAGGAAAACTTTGGACTCAATCACGAAACCCTGTATCTAGCGGTGAAGCTCACAGATCACTACCTGTCTGTCACTGTGGCTATGAAGGAATCCCTGCAGCTCATTGGCTCCACTGCTATGCTTATTGCTGCCAAATTTGAAGTAAGCATGCCTGAATGACGAATCACAGGTGCAGATGGAGTTCCATTTGCTGTTGACGTGTAATAAAATAGTTAAGCTGCTTTTCATGGCTAGAAGCAGGGCTGGACGATACGGCCAAAATTTATATCACGATATAAATTTACATTTTTGTTGAAGCAATAAAATTCTGATATTAGAATAAACAATAAAGCCACATATCCACTGAAAAACTTCCAAGAACAAATAAGAACATGACATCACCATAAACATAAACCTCTTTGCTTTTTCAATATTAATTTTAATTTTGAAACAAAGTTTTAAACCGAGTGCTGCACTGACGACAGCGCCCCCTAATGACATCAATCAGTGAGATGCTGTAAATAATGTATCTTGAAATACTGAGTTTTAAAATTCATAGCATTGTTATTGAAACATTTTATATTGCGATATATATGTATTGATTATTGAATTAAAGTCCAGCCCTAGCTAAAAGTGTTGTGTAACATTAGCTGTGAATATTTTGAGTGCTTGTTATTAACTAGATACATTTGTTGCCTACAAATTGCTAATGCATCTAAAATGAATACAACACAGTTAGACTCCTTTTTTAAAGTACTCATCATTCTCTTACAGCTAACTTTGCTAATAGCAATATTGTGTTATTAAATCTTACTTAACTGGGAGATCAATGATACGTGATCTAATGCATTTTAAATCAATTCTTTATCTTCATCTACTTTAGGAGCAGTGTCCTCCCTGTGTTGATGACTTCTTGTACATTTGTGACGACGCCTACAAGAGGCAGGAATTCATCGTCATGGAAAGGAACATCTTACAGGGACTCAAGTTTGATATTAACATCCCTGTACCTTACAGATTCCTCAGGCGTTACGCAAAGGTTAGAGCATTTGTGATGTTTCGGACCTAAAAATGAATCTAATTCCTACTCCAGAGGATTAATTAGACACACACTCTTTGCGCTCAGTAGTATTTTGTCTGTTTGTTCTGTAAGGAATGTTTGTTTGCACAGAGAAATCAGACTGTTGCCGTAATGAAGCAGTGGAGTAGCCTTGGTGGCCCAGTATAAAGTGGCAAAAACTAATATAAATGCTGGCATTTCATCCATATCATAGGGTTCATGGAGAAAATAGTCGAATATATCAGGACATACTGGCAACTGAAAATGTGATACTTTATTAATACGGCTGTACTTTAACACAGTGAAACCTGCAGGAAAGAAAAATGGCTGGGGGACGTTCATGTAGAAGTTTCTCATTTGAAGTGTTTGTAAGCACGCCTTTGCCTGCTCTTTATTTATCGCCCATTGACAGGTAGCCCACGCCAGTATGGAGACCCTCACACTAGCACGCTTTGTGTGTGAGCTCAGCCTGCTGGAGCTGGAGCTGGTGCCGGAGAGAGCTTCACGCCTAGCTTCGGCCTGTCTGCTCCTAGCACTCGTCACCAAAGGCTTGGGAGGATGGGTAAGAACCTAGTCTAGCAATCCTGTTTACTTCTAGAACCTCGGTAGTAATTCCAGCATGGATCGATGGCTATTATTGAAATGAGGTTCATCTGAGGTGACCAGTCATGAAGGAGTGTAGATCCTGTCATCAGTAAAGAATGCAGATCAAACCCAAACATCAGTAACAAAGTGTTGAGCGAAATGTAACACATAATGGAGCAGAATTAACAGTATTTTCATCTGAAAACATTCAGGGATGTAGACATTTACATCAGTACTATTATAATATCTAGTACATGCTCAGCTCTGATCGGAAGACAGTACAGTAATGCACATCTTGTCACACATCTAGTTGGAATTTGGACCATGATTGTGCTGTTTCTTCACTGCAGACAGCAGCTCTTCAGTTCCACAGTGGCTATACGCTGAGCGACCTGAGCCCCCTGGTCAGGAGTCTGTACGCGATGCTGGCCAGCCCGTCCGATGAAAAACTCAAAGCTGTGGAGTACAAATACTCTCACAAGTAAGTCATAGGGTCTGTCCCAGAACCTAATGAGCTGTTTAACTAGAGAGAATTTTACATCAGTGCGCGCGCGCCCCCGACACGGGAGTGTCCCAATCCTTAGACGCCTCATTACGCTGCCTACTGAGATCTTAATCTGGCCGAATTTAAAGGCGGCATTGAACCCTTCCTCAGCCGCGAAGATGCAACACGAGCACGACTCCCGTCTATTTCGCTCTTTTCCCAGAGCAAAAATGAGTGAAATCGTGATTAAAAACGGGAAGAGTAAACGCCATGGGGCTGAAAGGCTGAGGTAAAAAAAAAAAAAAAAAAAAACGGTTGCGCGCGGAGGGCGCGAAAAAGCCGTGACGTAATCGCTCTAACTGCCTCATGAGGAGAGACGACCGTTAGAGCGCTGCCGCCTGCGGAGTCACTGCCTACTCGGGGAGCTCAGGAGGTTTTGGGAAAGACCCACAGTTTGCTGAACCCTCACGCTGTAAATTCAGTACATTCGTCTCATATCTATGGCTTTTGTTTTTCAGGGTCTTTTTTGAAGTGGCAAAAATCCCTCTGGTTCATATCGAGACGTTAGAAGAGGCTCTGTCCGAACACGACGTTCCTCAGTGAACCCCAGAGGGGTGTAAATATGTTTGTATCATTGTAAATGTTATTTATTATTTTGTATGACGTATATTTCAATTAAGGTTTGTAGATTTGCACTAGAATGAAAAAATGTTTTTACTTTTTATTTCTAGTTTTTTTTTTTTTACCTGTGTTTAAAAATAATCACTGCTTGTGGATTGAGTAAATGCAGAATTGTTAGAAGAATAATGAACGTTAATGCTGGTTCTTCTCAAAATTGTAATGCTTTGCTGTTTGATCTCTGCAGATATTAGTGTGCAGCAAATATATTCTCTAATATTGCTAAGAATTATTTTATGTTAATCCTTTGTTATGGATTTTAATCATTATAACGATGAAATAATGCTATTTTAATGGCTGTTTTAAATAAATAAATAAATAATTCTCCTACAGGCCTATATTTTAAGTTTGTTCTCCAATGCGATTCTTTGCCTTCTGGATCAGAGATGGTGATAAATCTATGCGGCCACAGGGGGGCAGTGTTTGCGGTAGGTTTTAACCCTAACCCACATTCAGTGATCCATAGACGGTCTGAAAACAAAGTGCCTCAGAAAGCATCGTTTGGAAAGGAATGAATTTGTAACTGAGTCGCATTAGAAACAAGCTTTAAAGGCAGTGATATGTCAGACATGACTCTGAGCCTTTCTCCCTCAGAATATTGCCTTAGTTCACAAGTGTTTAAGGTAAAAGAGCAAAGATTTTATACCAAGAGGTGTGTGTGTGTGTTTTTAGATCAATGTTATCAATCTACATGCTTTACCCCACCATCTAATTAGTTCTGAGACACAAAGACCATTCCAACTGGTCAATCACTCCAGAGAACACAGTTCAACAGTCCTGAGGGGTTTATACAGCTCCAGCCAACACTTGGCATTGGACATGGTGAACTCTGGCAGGCGTGTGGCTGCTCCAGAGTGTCTCAGTCTACTTCCGGTGCCTTGTATGGAGTTTATACGAGCTCTGCGTCCTAATAGAGACATGCTGCGTATGTCAACCTGACCCCCTCTCTTTCTCTGAATGCTAACTCTGCCGCAGCACTTTATGAAACACTGAGTCTGGTGGCCCGCAAGAGTGGGAGAGCTGTGACACAGACTCTTATAGGAACATATGGATAAAATGGAAATGTTTTAGAGTGGCTTTGACAATGATGAGTAGTGTTGAGGTCAGCTTATTTTGACTCTCTCTGAATAAGTGTGTGCTGAAATCTGCATCTCATTGGTGTGTGGGTGTTTGGAGCACAGCCGTTGGCGAGAACAGATGGAGGGCTTCCAAAATATCAGAATGCAAGTATTGCTCATAAAACCACTGCTTACGTTTCAGTAAAAGTGAAACTCTAATGTAGATACCCACAGAAGTAATGAAGCCCCATACAGGTTTAATCTTCATGATTTGGAGTTCTAATGAGTTACAGATGAGCTGTGAATACGTCACTGAGACTCATTGGTAGAAGATGAATGAAGTTTAAGGTTTTTGGGATCAGTTCCTATTTCCTTTGTTTATCTGTAGCCCTTATCCAGTTCAGAGCGGCGGTGGGTCTGGATCCTACCTGGAATCACTGGGCGCAATGTGGGAACACACCCTGGAGGGGGCGCCAGTCCATTGTATTAAATATATTTTTGCCTTAAAGATGTAAAATCCATTTTTATCATCTGCATAACACTATTCGCAGTCATACAGCTTCAGGGTCCTGGAGGTTGTGGGTTCGAGTCCCGCGCCGGGTGACTGTCTGTGAGGAGTGTGGTGTGTTCTCCCTGTGTCTGCGTGGGTGTCCTCCGGGTGACTGTCTGTGAGGAGTGTGGTGTGTTCTGCCTGTGTCTGCGTGGGTTTCCTCCGGGTGACTGTCTGTGAGGAGTGTGGTGTGTTCTCCCTGTGTCTGCGTGGGTTTCCTCCGGGTGACTGTCTGTGAGGAGTGTGGTGTGTTCTCTCTGTGTCTGCGTGGGTTTCCTCCGGGTGACTGTCTGTGAGGAGTGTGGTGTGTTCTCTCTGTGTCTGCGTGGGTTTCCTCCGGGTGACTGTCTGTGAGGAGTGTGGTGTGTTCTCCCTGTGTCTGCGTGGGTTTCCTCCGGGTGACTGTCTGTGAGGAGTGTGGTGTGTTCTCCCTGTGTCTGCGTGGGTGTCCTCCGGGTGACTGTCTGTGAGGAGTGTGGTGTGTTCTCCCTGTGTCTGCGTGGGTTTCCTCCAGGTGACTGTCTGTGAGGAGTGTCTGTGACGAATGAATGATTATTATTATTAATTATAATAACAACAATAACTGACATCATTCAGTGCATGTGTATCTGTGAATACACGATTAGTCTCAACTTACCCCTCCACCACTCATCCGCTGGTTGAAAACACCATCCTGCAAGTTGACTGCATTTGCTGTTTGGATTTATGACATCACAAACCCTGGCATTCTGAATACTGTATTTTCAAAACAGAAATACTCAGCCATGGCATTGACTGCTTATTGAACCGATTGTGTGTGTGTTCTAGCCACAGACTTGTTTACAACACTTGATTTTCACTGGAGGGGGACTTTAAGGATTTTTGTAGTGCATTTATCTGGAAAGTCATTCATATCAAGTCTCTCTCACCCTTCTTCCAATCTCCTCAATTTTTTATTTATTTATTTATTTATTGCTGTTTCTTTCCACACACGCTTTCTCACTCTATATCTCTATCCCTCCTCCCTCTTTCCCTCTCTCCTACTCCATGCTCTCTCTTCTCCCCCTCTTTATCACTTTTTGCTCGCTCTCTTCTCCCCGTGTCTATCACACTTCGATCTCTTTTGCTCTCTCTCTCTCTCCGCACTAGTTCTCTCTCTCTGTCTCTCTCCCTTCTCTCTCTCCGCACTAGTTCTCTCTCTCTGTCTCTCTCTCCGTACTAGTTCTCTCTCTCTCGGCACTAGTTCTCTCTCTCTCTGTGTCTCTCTCCCTTCTCTCTCCGCACTAGTTCTGTCTCTCTCCCTTCTCTCTCTCTGCACTAGTTCTCTCTCTCTCTGTGTCTCTCTCCCTTCTCTCTCCGCACTAGTTCTGTCTCTCTCCCTTCTCTCTCTCGGCACTAGTTCTCTCTCTCTCTGTGTCTCTCTCCCTTCTCTCTCTCGGCACTAGTTCTCTCTCTCTCTGTGTCTCTCTCCCTTCTCTCTCTCGGCACTAGTTCTCTCTCTCTCTGTCTCTCTCTCGGCACTAGTTCCTATCTCTGGACGGTGTAAGTGTTTCTCGGTTAATAGAATATCTGTGCTTTTACCTCGCTGTCACAGAAAATAATTTATCGATTTCTAAATGGACACGCGCCGAGTAAAGTCCCAGTGAAGAGCGTCAGAAAATCTCCAGAAAACGTCCACTGAACTCACACTCGACGGGTAAGTGTTGCTCTTTTACCGGTCTCTTACCTGGTTTAGAGAGTTTCGACGTTACATCGACATGTTTATGTGCCGTTCCCGCCTCGTACCTCTTAAATAGCCAAGCTCTGTTACAGTAAATAACCAAAAGAACGATTCATGAGTGAAAATGACCCAAAATACAGGTATTCTCGCTGTATCTAGAGTAATATCTGAAAGGTAATTTATATATTTACCTTAAGTGTTTACTACGTGGAGAATATTTTTGATAAGTGTTCTTTCTGGAAATTTCCTAATTAAATTCAACGGCTGCGTCCAAATCCATGTAACACCTGACTGTAAAAGTGCGGGAAAGTAGCACCTCACCAGCACTAGTGAATCCTTAACGTGAATCGATTCATGAATCACTGGGTTTCGCTTCGAGGAAAATGTACATATTCTGTGAGTCGATTGAGCGATTTGATTGATTCGATTAAGTGATTCAAGCACCTTTCAAGGCCAGTAAAACCAAGTGTTTACGCTTGTTTAAATGTCCCAGTGGTGGTGTTTACACACTGGTAGATATATAATGTGTGAAATAAGTAGTCAACCCCATGGCCTTGCGTTTTTGCGGTGTCTCAAATGGGTGAATTGAGACAGTGTGGGTTTTATACATCATAAACCAAAGCAACCAATCCAGTCAACTTTCGTAAACACCTTAGGGTGGTTTCCAGCGCAAACCAACTGGAGAGCAGCACACGGAGAGGAAACACCCTGTGAATACACAGTGTTTTTTGATTACAGTCGTGAAATACACCTTTAATTAAAACAGTCCTGAGGGTTGTTTTGGACAACGTTGGCCATACCTTATTTGACTAATAGAGAAAGCATACATTGCTGAATACCCTACAGCTGTCAGTGAAGAAATGCTGGTTGTGTGTGTGTGTGTGTGTGTGTGTGTGTGTGGGTAGCTGCTGCATTACTGTTTGCACCTGCACCCGAATGTCATCACTCTTCAGTTTGCCAGCATTCTAAAACATGTCCTCTTCAGGTCATGTGGATTTCGCTCAGATTGATGGTGTAATCTCGCTGTGAACTCTTCGGCTTATAAAAGCTGTAATGCTTCTTCACAAAAGGATGATGCCGAGGAAACACCTGGCACACGGTTTGTACAAGGACGCCAGCCCTAGCCGCACTTTTCGTCTGTCGTTTCAGTTGACATATAACAGGGCATGTTATTATGCATTCAGCCTTCCTCCTACACTACAGGTGCAAACGGGTTAGGAGGTTCTCTCAGGTGATGGACGTCTTCCAATGTTTGATAAGCTAAGCGTGTTTTTCAGGAAAAGGATATGCATCAGCACCCGTGTGTAATGAAGCCTCCACCTTAGGTTCCACTAAAATGGAACGCTTCCTCCAGCACATTGCCTGATTTGCTGATGCAGTCCTTGAATATAAATTTTATTTGAAGACCATTTTACCGGTGAGATCAAACACAAAATGAATTGCGAGTAATAAGTCAACATTTGGTGTGTTTGTAAAAGGTACATGTGAGCCTATAGTCACCATGCTTAATGCAAAAATACGGCTAGAGGGGTATAAATCTCCTCTGCTAACACCACCTCGTACAGGGGTCTTCAAATCCGGACCTAGGATCCAAGTTCCCGGCTTGGATTTAAAAAAAAAACATACATTATATTCTCAAAAGTAATAACTCAACCATCCAAATGACTGAATTCAGATGTTCCACTAACGTCCACGGCCACAGATGAATAAGCCCAGAACCTAGGGGTACAGACTGGTTCTACAAACACATGTGAAGGAATTCCAGAATGGTACAGTGAGAGGACGCCACCCGTGCAACACGTCCACTCGTGACATTTGCTCACTACTAAAGATCTAAATAGTCCACAGTCACCTGTCAGTGATGTTATAACAAAGTGGAAGTGACTGGGAACCACTGCAACTCAGCCACAAAATGGTAGGCCACATAAAACCACAGAGCGGGATCAGCGGCTGCTGAGGGGCATAGGTCGCCAACTTTCTGCAGTCAATCGCTACAGACTTCCAAACTTCACGTGGACTTCAGATTCTGTTACGGTTGTTTACTTAACGTTAGGTTTTAAATGCATCACCAGTGGACACCCACAGAACTGAGCCAAATACAGTATTCGCTCTTCATAGACTACACAGTCAAATCGGCTTTCCATTCCACCTTAAATGGTGCAGCAGGTACATGGCGTATTTAGCACTATTTAAGGTGGAACAGGACCTCGTGTAGATGTGAATAGGGAGTTGTGCTGGTGCTGTGGCTGCATCTACAAAAAGTACAACTAAATCCAAGCGAGAAGCTTCTGAATCCAAAGTTAATCATCCTCTGACCTCACACACGTTCCTGGGTCTGAACACAAACACCTAGTGTAAATACAAATATAAGCTTTTGCTTCCGTCTGTGCCCAGAAATGACTGTGTATTCCAGTGTACTACGTGTCTAGCTGCATGACCAGCTGTGAAACATGACTGACAGTGTCAACAAGCAAAATTAAAATTCACGATGATTGTACAGCACAGGAGGCACCTGAAATGTGAGGCAGAGGCTAGATTTGCTTGGATTTATAGATTCTACATCAAAATGAATTTGTGAATAACAGAGTAAACATCTGTTTAGAAGATTTGTCTGAAGATAAAACCAAGGCAAGCGCATCTCTAGTGAGGCACAGAGGAGGTCAGCGGGTCATAAATGTGTTGTTCAGCTCATTGTTTTTGAAAAAATGTGAGCGGTGTCTTCAGCGGGCGTTAGATTTCACAGGACAGTCATGAATAATCAGTTGACAGTAAGTCAGAAAATGGTGACGTCCATCTGTGGGGCTGGAGCTTAAGGTGCTTAGGACCTCTACCTGTCGTCCTCTACACAATGTAGGAGCAGCGTTAGTCGAGATGTCATCAGAATATTTAGCACAATCGTCATACAGTGCTAAGCATTGTAGGATATTTGCGCCCAGTGAACATTTCTAAAACAGCAGAGAGCTGCCAGTGATCACATTAATATTCATGCTTCCCATTGTGCCACTGCATCCTTTTTACACATTTTTAAATATTTATTTTCAGATGGCACTCTGTTATTCATTGTATTTAAATGAGTGGTTCTCACAGTGTCATTTTACACTACAGAAGAGAACAGGGAGGCTACCGAGCTTTGAAAATGATCCTTCACAGTAGCCTGTATATACATTTATAGGGTGATATTAACCATCTTTTATAGTAAGAATAAAACCATGCTAATTAGATGCAAGCCAAAGTGAACATTCAGGACAATTAAGATTAATGGGGATTGTATATTGCTTGTGGCCACATCTGAGATCATCGTTCATTGGTTTGAAAATAGCAGCCTTAGACGTGCCTTAAGCTCAACGCTAATTCATAAACCCTATACGAAGGGTAATTAATGAATATTCATTAAGGTCCAGTTAGAGGATTTTCCCAAGCCGAGGTCCGGAACATAACGTATGACCCGTGTTATGATCAGTGCTCGTCCTGTAGATTACAATAACCTCATAATTAACAACAAAATGTCAAATCAATGTATCCTTTCAATTACAGATTTATAAATAATTATAAATAACAAATACTTCAAAAAAAAAGATAATTTTCTTGTAAAATTTACAAATAAAACAAAGATTTTGAAAAGCGTATTTAAATAAAGTCCTTAATGAATTGCAGTTGACGTTACTGCTTTTCCATAACCAGCGATCTGATTGGCTCTTATTGCTGGAGGGTGGGACTTTATCCGTAAACAGATCCATGTTCATCGAGAACAATGAGAAATTCAACCCGTAATTGTTCCCTTCTCTTTAAAGTTTCTGGTTGTAACTCACACAACACTGTCGTCCCGGAAGTGTCCCAAAAGAGCTTTTATCTCGTCCCTCGGGCTATTTTTACTGGCCCCAGACAGCGGCGTCTGGAGTCACAGCGCTCATCATAATGCACAGATCTGATTGGCTGAGGAGCCTCACGTGTGACATGCAGAAACACATGTGATTGGTCTGTGAGTTTCCTGGAGCGCTAATCCTGCACCGTAATGGGCGTACCATTAAAAAATAAATATATATTTAGAACAAGTGTTAGTCCTAGTCTTTTTCTGACATAATATAAATATGATAGCAGTTATATGAATTATTTATATAAAATTATATAATATCAGCAAAATTAAAGCATTAAGCCGATCATCTTTTAATATAACAATTATGGACCGATATAATTCTGATATCAACGTACATCACTAGTACCATAGCAAAGGGTGACAAACTCCCTGCGGACACCCCTCGGATATATTCAAGTGCAGTTACAAGATGCTTCAGCATTAATCTCTTCCGACAGCAACTAGAGGTTGTTGTTTTTTTTCACCAGAATCTAGAGACAGACTGAGAGACGGTTAGAGAGTTCCACAGCATGTCATTAAAATGTTGCTTTGTTAAACTGAGTGAAATGATTTAGACCAGTGCCTCCTCAGGATTAGGGTTAGAGCTATTTCCCCCTTGTAACATTCTGCCTCTGAAACGTTGGGGCTCCTCTGCAGAAGACTAGGGTTCAGTATCTTAGTAATCAACAACAGAACAGCAGTAAGATCCCTAGGTTGATGGTTCGATCCCCACAGCCGACAGGTCATGACTGAAGTGCTCTTGAGCAAGGCGCCTAACCCCCAACTGCTCCCCAGGCGCCGTGGCTAGGGGCTGCCCACGGCTCCGGGCACTGCTCACTGCCCCCTAGTGTTCAATAGTGTGTGTAAATGTGGGTTTCACTGCACAGACTGGGTTAAATGCGGAGAACAATTACCTCTGTGTGCAGCGTAGTGATTCTAATTGTGATTGTTCTAACTCTCTGACTTCTTCCTTCCTGTTTACTACCAAATCATTGCTGTAAAACAAGATATGACTTTGAGAAACGTAATTATGGGTAATATTTAAAGGCCACACATAGGACTTTACAGTTTAATGTCTTTTCCTCCAATGAATATCTGTCTCTGATTATTACAGTCACGTATTTCACCACTGCTGATGTCAGCTACGTTACAGAGTAACATGGTCATAGTGATAGAGCCTGTCATGTTCACATGGCTTTACATCATTCTCTACACAGCACCACCATCGAGATCTCTTCTAATCTGTGCCCTCCCCTGGGGCTCCTCAGCGCTCAGGTCTTTCTCCTTAACTCCAGGTGACATTTTGAGTCACTGAAAGAACTAAATTTGAAGTTAGGAAAAGGGTATGAAGAGTTGCTTGAAGCAGTGTCATATAGTACTTCAGGTTCCCTAAGGAATCTCCTAAGGAATGGGAACAGTCCACAGACCAAAAACATCCAGCCGACAGCGTCCTGTGTCACTGATGAAGGACTAGAGGGCGAGCGACACACACTGTGCAGCGACAGATGAGCTACTGTCTCTGACTCTACATCTACAAGGTGGACCAACGAGGGAGGAGTGTCTCACAGAGTGGACAGAGAGTGGACACAGGGTTTAAAAACTCCAGCAGCACTGCTGTGTCTGATCCACTCTACACCAGCACAACACACACTAACACACCACCACCACGTCAGTGTCACTGCAGCGCTGAGAATGATCCACGGTTCCTTACTTTTGCTGTTTTCCAGCTTTTCCCAAAACTGAAAACCAAGTATTTTTCCTGGCCATTGTGAATGTAAAATACGATGGTCTCTATGTTGTGTGCGGTAATGCAAACGCTTGTGTAAGGTCAGTCCCTCTGGGTGCTCTTGAGGGGGCTACACGTGCTTAACAGTGGGAACTCCAGAAGCATTCTGTAAAAAGTCCCATCCACAACAGATCTCTTACTTGTGACACAGCAATGAAACATCTGTGCATGGGTTTGGGAGGAGCCTAAAGCCATCTCCCCATCTGTCGGAGTTCATTTACTGATCCAGGACCTACTACACAATCAGCCACACTCTGCTTTGGAGAGTCAGAATCAGAGACAAGGTTTGAGCTGATGGCTGTCACTGGGACCTGACTGGTGCACTTACGTGGCTTAGAGGGGTCCTTTGATTAAGTGCAACATGTAGGAAATGAATACAGTTTCAAAGGTGTCAAGACTGAAGTAGGTGGACAAATTATAAAAGAGCAACCTGGCCCCAGGGTAAGAAGCCATTCTTCTTAAGCCCTTCTCCCCACCCCCTGTGGTTACATGTTGTAATAATCGTCATGATAATGATGTCACAGGTTAAAAAAGAAAAAAAGACACAGCTATTGGACCTATTTTTACTCCGAATTTCACCTGGATAACAGACATCCTATGATATATTACTCTTTTAGAGTGGAAATGTTATACCCCTGTTCCACAAGTAAGCAATGTTTGTGACCTGCTTTGGTGAAAATACCACAAGGACCAACCCCCACAGCAGCGTTCTCCCCCTACAGCTCAGTTCAGTACCAGATCCGATGAGCATAATCCGTCTAAACAGCCCGGTTCAGAATGGAAGATTCACCTGTATATGCTGCACAATATGGTTTAACATTAAAGGAACACTAGGTAAGATTTGGGGTTTTTTTGTATTGTAAATCAGGATGTGTTCCCACCTTGTGGCCAGTGATTCTGGGTAGGCTCCGGACACACCGCCGCCCTGAACTGGATACAGGTTACAGATAGTGAATTAATATATTGTCATTTCTTATTACAGCACAGTATTGAATACAAAGAGGCTAAGGGAGAGAATAGCGAGATCGTTTCCTACCCTCCTCCAAAAGTTACATAGTGTAGTATCTGCAGTGCTGAGTGCAGAGTATCAATGACAGAGGCTCTATTCTCTCTAATAACGCTCAGTGAAGCATCAAAATGATTTTGAAGCTGTAATTGTAAGGTAAAAATATAATGTAGTGTTGCTTTAAATAGACATAACTCTTAATTTTCCCCTAGTTCTTTTGTGGATGTGAATGCCATTGATGCCAACAACAAAGCTTCACTGTGTTTATAACTCATTCATTAATTATCTGTAACCCTTATCCAGTTCAGGGTCGCGGTGGGTCCAGAGTCTACCTGGAATCATTGGGCGCAAGGCGGGAATACACCCTGGAGGGGCCGCCAGTTCTTCACAGGGCGACACACACGCGCGCGCTCACACCTACGGACACTTTTGAGTCGCCAATCCACCTGCCAACGTGTGTTTTTGGACTGTGGGAGGAAACTGGAGCTCCCGGAGGAAACCCACGCAGACACAGAGAGAACACACCACACTCCTCACAGACAGTCACCCGGAGGAAACCCACGCTGACACAGGGAGAACACACCACACCCCTCACAAACAGTCACCCGGAGGAAACCCATGCTGACACAGGGAGAACACACCACACTCCTCACAGACAGTCACCCGGAGGAAACCCACGCAGACACAGGGAGAACACACCACCACTCATCACAGACAGTCACCCGGAGGAAACCCACGCAGACACAGAGAGAACACACCACACTCCTCACAGACAGTCACCCGGAGGAAACCCACGCAGACACAGGGAGAACACACCACACTCCTCACAGACAGTCACCCGGAGGAAACCCACGCAGACACAGGGAGAACACACCACACTCCTCACAGACAGTCACCCGGAGGAAACCCACGCAGACACAGGGAGAACACACCACACTCCTCACAGACAGTCACCCGGAGGAAACCCACGCAGACACAGGGAGAACACACCACACTCCTCACAGACAGTCACCCGGAGGAAACCCACGCAGACACAGAGAGAACACACCACACTCCTCACAGACAGTCACCCGGAGGAAACCCACGCAGACACAGAGAGAACACACCACACTCCTCACAGACAGTCACCCGGAGGAAACCCACGCAGACACAGAGAGAACACACCACACTCCTCACAGACAGTCACCCGGAGGAAACCCACGCTGACACAGGGAGAACACACCACACCCCTCACAAACAGTCACCCGGAGGAAACCCATGCTGACACAGGGAGAACACACCACACTCCTCACAGACAGTCACCCGGAGGAAACCCACGCAGACACAGGGAGAACACACCACCACTCATCACAGACAGTCACCCGGAGGAAACCCACGCAGACACAGAGAGAACACACCACACTCCTCACAGACAGTCACCCGGAGGAAACCCACGCAGACACAGGGAGAACACACCACACTCCTCACAGACAGTCACCCGGAGGAAACCCACGCAGACACAGGGAGAACACACCACACTCCTCACAGACAGTCACCCGGAGGAAACCCACGCAGACACAGGGAGAACACACCACACTCCTCACAGACAGTCACCCGGAGGAAACCCACGCAGACACAGGGAGAACACACCACACTCCTCACAGACAGTCACCCGGAGGAAACCCACGCAGACACAGAGAGAACACACCACACTCCTCACAGACAGTCACCCGGAGGAAACCCACGCAGACACAGAGAGAACACACCACACTCCTCACAGACAGTCACCCGGAGGAAACCCACGCAGACACAGAGAGAACACACCACACTCCTCACAGACAGTCACCCGGAGCAGGAATCGAACCCACAACCTCCAGGTCCCTGGAGCTGTGTGACTGCGACACCTACCTGCTGCTCCACCGTGCCGCCTGTGTTTATAACTTTCTCCTTGAATTAATAATGAACACACTTTTTTTGGAACTGGATTTGAGTGTGAGGAGACTAAAATGGATGTCTACGCCCCTGAACAAGTTCTACCACTGGAACATTACACTCCTGCTGCATGGAGCTCCATTTCTGTAGAAGAGACACGAGCAGTGAAAGTAGTCCTTAAAATACCTCTACTTTTCTCAGAGGGAGAGTGATGGAAGATGACAAGGCTGTAAATGCACAGATGAGCAAAGAGCAACAAGAAAACAGAAGGTCTCGTGTTCAGCTCCTTCTGGGTGTAAACGTGATACGATATTAACATATTCTTTTATTTCCATAAGATTTAATGTGTTTTTGGTTTGGTTTAATTTGTTAAATGGTGGCTCACACTGAATGTGTTCTCTTTGTGTGTTTAGGCTTCAGGAGCCGGGGGAAGAAAACAGTCAGTGACAAGTGGAAGGTTTTAAAGGAGAAGAGTCGGGACGTGGCAGATGTGTGTGGAATCATGGCTTTGACGTTAGCTTGGTTTGAGGTTAATCAGGTGTGTTCACATTTGGTTTACGTCCCTCACGGTGTACTTAGGTATGCATCTGTAATCAGGGCCTTTGATCTCATAAAATGATTTGATTTGATTTAATTCTAATTTATTTGACAGAGACAGTGCTCATTAATTAAAAGATAAATCACTGTAAATGAGTCAGAGTTCGGTGTAAATGCTGATGTTCGTCTGTAGTCATTGGCCGGCTCTTAATACAGCAACCTAAAATAATAAAACCTTTACCACGGACTGACGAATAAAAGACGAAAGATGATATTCCACACAGTCATTAAACAAATCTCTAAACAAGCAGAGTACAGCACAAAAGAAACAAACAAAAAAACAATAACCACACACTGTCTGTGTGTGTGTCTGTGTGTGTGTCTGTGTGTCTCTGTGTGTGTCTGTCTGTGTCTGTGTGTCTGTCTGTGTGTGTGTGTCTGTCTGTGTGTGTCTGTGTGTGTCTGTGTCTGTGTGTGTCTGTCTGTCTGTGTGTGTGTGTCTGTGTGTGTGTGTATCTGTGTGTGTGTGTCTGTGTGTGTGTGTGTCTTTGTGTGTGTGTCTGTCTGTCTGTGTCTGTGTGTGTGTGTGTGTGTCTGTGTGTGTGTGTCTGTGTCTGTGTGTGTGTGTCTGTGTGTGTGTCTGTGTCTGTGTGTGTGTCTGTGTCTGTGTCTGTCTGTGTCTGTGTGTATCTGTGTGTGTGTGTGTGTGTGTGTCTGTCTGTGTCTGTGTGTGTGTGTGTGTGTCTGTGTGTGTGTGTCTGTGTCTGTGTGTGTGTCTGTGTCTGTGTGTGTGTCTGTGTGTCTGTCTGTGTCTGTGTCTGTCTGTGTCTGTGTGTATCTGTGTGTGTGTGTGTGTGTGTCTGTGTGTGTGTGTCTGTGTCTGTGTCTGTGTGTGTGTCTGTGTCTGTGTGTCTGTCTGTGTGTGTGTGTGTCTGTGTCTGTGTGTCTGTCTGTGTGTGTGTGTGTGTGTGTGTGTGTGTGTGTGTGTGTGTGATGGACTGCCACACTGTCCAGGCTTTGGATGCACCCTGACCCTGATCAGGACGACACCGAAAATGAACGAGTGAAGATTAATCAGTGAATAAATGAGTGATTGCTCTGCTGTCTGTAATGATGTATTAATATTCGTATTCACATTAATGAGTGCAGTTAATTATGTTAATATCATTCACCCAAAGGCTGTTATCAGATGAATAACAGAACACAACTCATTCACCAAAGATCTGCCGCAGTCCAAAGAAAAACGTTCATTTTTGTTGGTTTTTCGTTTGCTGCATCGTTTGAAGAGGAACTGACAAATAGAAATGCTCCAAAATAATATTCGCTGTTTATAATATTAATATTTTATATTACATTTGAATAATAAAAGAAAGGTGGTATAAAGTAAATAATTTGTTTTTGGACAGTGACAATATACACAATGTTTATTTTCATTTCTATTTATTTTCATCAAATTCATATCGTAATAATCCTCTGTTGCTAGATTTGGTGAGGTACAGGACATTCCCTGGGGGCGGGTAACGCTGTGCCTCACTTAGTGTGGACTAACATGTTTAAACCCATTCATATAAACACAAGAACAAACAGGAGATCTGTACACACCACAAGTCTGTATTTCTAGTACCTCAGGGGTTAAATCAGCCTGCACAGTGCTTTCAGTCGAAGGGTTAAAGCTGAAAGGGGATCCCCACTGAGTTGTGTGTTAGCCTAAGACCAGGTTTCATCTGTGTCCGACTTTGTGTTTGTTTACTTGACCAGCCCTGTGTGTGTGTTCTTTCATAACGGACCCGCTTTAATGCTCTGTGTTTAGGTATGAACCGCACAAAGTCAAATAAGCGCCTGGGACCACCCAGAGAGAACACAGCTCCACGCACGGCCTCCTAGAGCAGCGGCAGCTGTGGAGAACTCCTGGAGACCGAAGGAGATGGCGGATCCTGGGAGACTTCCCTTTGGTTCCACTATGGCTTCATTGCCCTGCAACGTTTCCATCGACCCGAGTCGTTTCGGGTTCAACGGTTCAGAACCGGGATCGGTTAATGACTGCGCGGCTGAAGGGAAGAACTGGCCTGCCTTGATCATCCTGATTGTCATCTTCTTCACCATTGGGGGGAATATCCTGGTGATACTGGCCGTCTCTCTGGAGAAGAAGCTGCACAACGCCACCAACTTTTTCCTGCGATCGCTGGCTGTGGCCGACATGCTCGTGGGCATCCTGGTCATGCCAGCTTCGCTGATCAACATACTGTATAGTGAGTACTAACAGGACACGCCATGGGAACTGGGTTTACGGTGTTTTCACAGCCTACATACCACCATTGGCTGAGACACGATGGCTCAGAAGTCATGATTGGTTAGTTTTCCAACATCCAGCAGCTAAATAGTCACAGCTAACATTGGAAAAAGGGAACTGGAAAAGTGGTTTATGAACAGACGATGAGGTTCCAGCTGGTTTACACACACTGCGCATGCAGCACAGCGCCCCCAAGAGGCCCGGACTGACCCCACAACCACAGGCTTTTAACAGACTCCCCCCCGACTCTCCTTTCTCTTCTCTCCTCTCTGCACATTACCACTCTGTTTCCACACCGGCGCCGAGCTTGTTTTATGTTGACAGCTCTGAGCAAACGTCAGAAACCACTCAGAATTTACTTCCCTCTCAAAACATTAAGAACAAGCCCCACACACAGAAACCACACAGACGCCCAACAAATGAATATCAGATCTCTCTCTCTCTCCTTCGTTTCGATGTTGTCTCTGATCTCGGAGCCTGAAGTTTATTCACTAAAATGCAGTGGACTCGTTTCACGTGTTTTTCTGCCGATATTTTAGACTTGAGTCCATCTGTTGCTCTGCCACTGACGTGGAGGTGGTGTGTTAGTGTGTGTTGTGCTGGGACGATTGGATCAGGAAAAAAAAAAAAAGGATACAGAGCAACACACGGACCATGATCTGAAATAATAAAACTACAAAGTGCTCAATGGCTCTTTGAGTGGCGGGTCTGTGAGGAGACTGGGCAGTTCTATAGCAGGACAGTTCTTTACTCTGTGTCTCTTTTGGCCAGCGCAGTCGTATTTGAACAAGGAGATGTATTTGTCTCTCTGCGCTGACCTATATCTGGATTTCGAGGCTGTTCTGTCCAGTCGAGATTCCACCGTTGCTACAGTCTGGTTACACACTGGGCCACGTTTGGAGTGGACTGATGTTGATAGTAAACTGCTGGAAGTGGCCTGTGGTAGATTAGAGCTGTATACTCAGATACCACTCTGTGTTGAATCTCCATGGACACTAATTGAAGATATGGGGATGAATAAGTTTATACTGACCGCACTTCTCCGCTAATACACAGTGAAAATATAAAACATAATAGAGGCGTAGGAGTTTACCTTTCTGTACTTCTTACTACTCTGTCCAGTACCGAACAATCTGTGTGGGAGTTAGGCACTTTTATCCTCTTAGGGTACTTTGCTGGTTCACTTCTTTATGTTCCATAACACTTTATATTTTACATTTTTGTGTGAAAATACTCTGTCATTCTTTATAATCATAAAAAGACCTTTTATAGTGCCTCTGTCACAGCTCCAGGGTCCTGGAGGTTGTGGGTTCGAGTCCCGCTCCGGGTGACTGTCTGTGAGGAGTGTGGTGTGTTCTCTCTGTGTCTGTGTGGGTTTCCTCCGGGTGACTGTCTGTGAGGAGTGTGGTGTGTTCTCCCTGTGTCTGCGTGGGTTTCCACCGGGTGACTGTCTGTGAGGAGTGTGATGTGTTCTCTTTGTGTCTGCGTGGGTTTCCTCCGGGTGACTGTCTGTGAGGAGTGTGGTGTGTTCTCCCTGTGTCTACGTGGGTTTCCTCCGGGTGACTGTCTGTGAGGAGTGTGGTGTGTTCTCCCTGTGTCTGCGTGGGTTTCCTCCGGGTGACTGTTTGTGAGGAGTGTGGTGTGTTCTCCCTGTGTCTGCGTGGGTTTCCTCCGGGTGACTGTCTGTGAGGAGTGTGGTGTGTTCTCCCTGTGTCTGCGTGGGTTTCCTCCGGGTGACTGTCTGTGAGGAGTGTGGTGTGTTCTCCCTGTGTCTGCGTGGGTTTCCTCCGGGTGACTGTCTGTGAGGAGTGTGGTGTGTTCTCCCTGTGTCTGCGTGGGTTTCCTCCGGGTGACTGTCTGTGAGGAGTGTGGTGTGTTCTCTCTGTGTCTGCGTGGGTTTCCTCCGGGTGACTGTCTGTGAGGAGTGTGGTGTGTTCTCTCTGTGTCTGCGTGGGTTTCCTCCGGGTGACTGTCTGTGAGGAGTGTGGTGTGTTTCCTCCGGGTGCTCCGGTTTCCTCCCATGCTCCAAAAACACACGTTGGTCGGTGGATTGGAGACTCAAAAGTGTCCATAGCTGTGAGTGTGTGAGTGAAGGTGTGAGTATGTGTCACCCTGTGAAGGACTGGCTCCAAACTTCAGGGTGTGTTCCCGCCTTGCGCCCAGTGATTCCGGGTAGGCTCTGGACCCACCGCCGTCCTGAACTGGATAAGGGTTAAAGACAATGAACGAATAACAGTTATTTTGTTACAGTGTCAAGGTTATAAAAATTTAGGAACTGTTTTTGGTGCCACATATAGAGCCCTTTTCTAAAATGTGCCGTATACAACCATCTACAGCACATTCTCCATCAATCTGAAGAACCCCTTCATGATGCAAGTGTCCAAGGTTCTATACAGAACCATTTCCTTTACTAAAGAAACCCTATAGAACCATCATTTGTAAGTGTGGGGATTTATAACCTCTGTGCACCATTTTTAAAATGTGTGTTCCACTATGGAAACTGCACTCTCAGTTTATGTAAATAGAGAAATGTGTACAATAAAATGGGATCCTCTGGAGCAGCTGCACACGAGCCTTAGGACCTCTTGCCCAATGCCAGGTGTCGGTTAGAGGGCTTTAAATACTTAATTCCCCCCAGGATTGAGCTGTGGAGCAGTGGAACAGTTCACCGGAGTCATGGAGCTCCATCCAGGATGTGTTGCAGTGGCTTATGTGATCCAGAACTAAACATTCAACTTCAGTAAAATCCTGTGAGCAACGGCTCTGTAGGAAGGAAAAACCCAAAGTCACACCAGCCCCAACAGTGCTGCTACTCCATCAAACAATCTCTTAGTTTCCCTTGGTCCTCGATGTGCATTCACTTCAGTGAGGAGCATTAAGATTTATAAGCCTCTAATTTTAGGCAACTACAAAGATCACAATGGATCTGTCAGGTTTTTGTTTTTCACACTACACCCTGGATTCAGAAAGAAACCAGAGGAAGGTCAGCATAGAACTGTCTATGCCTCGCTCGTGCCCACACATGTGACTGTAGTCTTCAAACCCTGCGTTGTGATTCACTTGTGGAGGCAGGATACAAGTGTGAGTGAGTGAGCGTGGAGCAAAATACAAAAAATCATTCTGTAAAACAGCTCGAAGTTCAAAAAGAGCCTCTAGTAGAACGCAAGCTACTTCAGCAAGTGAAGACCCCCTCGAAATGTAAGGGTCAGAACCAGAGAAAGAACAAGCCTTTGTACAGAGAACAAGGCTCAGAATCAAGGCTAGGAAACAAGAATCTTTGCTGTGATCAGGATGATGATGTAGACGCACCAGTTCTTGAGTGAAATTAACTACTTTAAGATGTCCCCGTTTCTCCCTTTAGTGTTCATACTCACAGTCTGTATAACCTCTGTGGAAATGTATGTGTAGAGTGGATCAGACACAGCAGTGCTGCTGGAGTTTTTAAACCCTGTGTCCACTCTCTGTCCACTCTGTGAGACACTCCTCCCTCGTTGGTCCACCTTGTAGATGTAGAGTCAGAGACAGTAGCTCATCTGTCGCTGCACAGTGTGTGTCGCTCGCCCTCTAGTCCTTCATCAGTGACACAGGACGCTGTCGGCTGGGTGTTTTTGGTCGGTGGACTGTTCTCGGTCCAGACACTGAGGGGTTTAAAAACTCCAGCAGCACTGCTGTGTCTGATCCACTCTACATCAGCACAACACACACTAACACACCACCACCACGTCAGTGTCACTGCAGCGCTGAGAATGATCCACCACCACATCACACCTGCTCTGTGGGGGTCCTGAGCGCTGAAGAACAGGGGGAATGGGTTATTATAAGTATGCAGAGCAACAGATGGACTACAGTCTGTAATTGTAGAAGTACAAAGTGCTCCTGTGGAGGAGCTGTTAAAGTGAAGGATGGGTGTAGATACACGGTAGGTGTTCCTAATCCAGCTATCGTTCATTGTGTATTCCATGTTGATTTCGTGTTTACGCCTGTCCTCAGATTACTCCTGGCCTCTCCCGCGGGTGCTGTGCCCCATGTGGATCTTCCTGGATGTGCTATTCTCCACGGCATCCATCATGCATCTGTGTGCCATCTCTCTGGACCGCTACATCGGCATCCGCAGCCCCATCCAGTACAGCCGCTCCAACTCCCCCTGCAGAGCCATGGCCAAAATCATCGTTGTCTGGACCATCTCCATGGGTGAGATTATCATTAGCACACGAACACACAGAGATTATCACAAACACAGAGATTATCAGAAACACAAAAATCACAAACACACAGAGATTATCACAAAGACACAGAGATTATCACAAACACAGAGATTATCAGAAACACAAAAATCACAAACACACAGAGATTATCACAAACACAGAGATTATCACAAACACAGAGATTATCACAAACACAGAGATCACAAACACACAGAGATTATCACAAATGCACGGAGATTATCACAAACACACAGAGATTATCACAAACGCACGGAGATTATCACAAACGCACAGATTATCACAAACGCACAGAAATTATCAGAAATGCAGAGATTATCACAAACGCACTAAGATTATCACAAACACAGAGATTATCACAAACATACGAAGATTAACACAAACACACAGAGATTATCACAAACACATGCAGATTATCACAAACACACGGAGATTATCACAAACACACTAAGATTATCACAAACACAGAGATTATCACAAACATACGAAGATTAACACAAACACACAGAGATTATCACAAACACACAGAGATTATCACAAACACACTAAGATTATCACAAACACAGAGATTATCACAAACATACGAAGATTAACACAAACACACAGAGATTATCACAAACATACGAAGATTAACACAAACACACAGAGATTATCACAAACACACAGAGATTATCACAAACCGAGATTATCACAAACACACAGAGATTATCACAAACACACGGAGATTATCACAAACAGAGATTATCACAAACAGAGATTATCACAAACACACAGAGATTATCACAAACACACGGAGATTATCACAAACAGAGATTATCACAAACACACAGAGATTATCACAAACACACAGAGATTATCACAAACACAGATTATCACAAACACACGGAGATTATCACAAACACACGGAGATTATCACAAACATACAGAGATTATCACAAACACAGAGATTATCACAAACACACAAAGATTATCACAAACACACAAAAATTATCACAAACACACAGAGATTATTACAAACACACAAAGATTATCACAAACACACAAAGATTATCACAAACACATAGAGTGCTCTAAAGAAATGATTGTCAAAAGAGATTATCACAAACATACAGAGATTATCACAAACACACAGAGATTATCACAAACGCACAGATTATCACAAACACACAGAGATTATCACAAACACACGGAGATTATCACAAACATACAGAGATTATCACAAACGCACAGAGATTATCACAAACGCACAGATTATCACACACAGATTATCACAAACACACAGAGATTTTCACAAACACACAGAGATTTTCACAGAGATTATCACAAACACACAGAGATTTCCATAAACAGAGATTATCACAAACACACAGAGATTATCACAAACGCACAGAGATTATCACAAACGCACAGATTATCACAAACACACAGAGATTTTCACAAACACACAGAGATTTTCACAAACAGAGATTATCACAAACACACAGAGATTATCACAAACGCACAGAGATTATCACAAACGCACAGATGATCACAAACACAGAGATTTTCACAAACAGAGATTATCACAAACACACAGAGATTATCACAAACGCACAGAGATTATCACAAACGCACAGATTATCACAAACACACAGAGATTTTCACAAACACACAGAGATTTTCACAAACACACAGAGATTTTCACAAACAGAGATTATCACAAACACACAGAGATTATCACAAACGCACAGAGATTATCACAAACGCACAGATTATCACAAACACACAGAGATTTTCACAAACAGAGATTATCACAAACACACAGGGATTATCACAAACACACAGAGATTTTCACAAACAGAGATTATCACAAACACACAGAGATTTTCACAAACAGAGATTATCACAAACAGAGATTATCACAAACACACAGAGATTTTCACAAACAGAGATTATCACAAACACACGGAGATTATCACAAACACACAGAAATTATCACAAACACACGGAGATTATCACAAACACACAGAGTGCTCTAAGGAAATGATTGTCAAAAGAGTTTTTTTTTATCATTTTAAAAATGATGAGACATCGCACAGCCCTACTGCTGTAATTCAAACAGTGAATAACCACTTACAGACAAGTTAAGCTTAATTCACATACAAATAATGTATTTGTTGTTTTTCCTCTCACACACACTGTTCCACCTTAAAAAAGGTAGAGTTTAGAACTGCATTTCCCACAATTATAACTGTTCCTATTAAACCGCCAGCTGCAAAGGTGTGGTCCCAGCGGTCAGTAACAGAGACAAATATGAATGTCATTTCACTGTCCCCTATATTACCACTAATGCTTTGTCCTTTATATAAGCATCACTTCATTTTGCTAACGGCTGCAGTGAGGCTGGCAAACTGACCCTGTTCCTGAGCACTTTCCAGGGATGTCTAAGTGAGACTGGCAGGAGTAGCTATTACAGCCTGCTCCGGCCTGCGGGGGTCCTGTTTCTGCGTCCATCAGCATCCTTCCCCCACCAGCACCATGTGTTTTAAGACGTCTTGGCCCTGGAGAAACAGGGAGCTTGGTGGAATATGTTTTTCTTTAAACTTGCATTGACATTTGTACAAGAATCTTTTGAGGAAATCCAGGTTCAGTGGAGATTAGTATTTCTCTCTCTCTCTGAAGGTTACACGGCGCAGGTAGCGTCACTGTCACACAGCTCCACACTCCTCTGGGTTCAGGCCCCGTCTCGGGTAAATGTCTGAGAGGAGACTGTAAGTGTTGACTCGTTCCCTAGCCCCCCTTCGAAGGCTCGTTTAGAACACTTCACTTCAGTTAACGCAGAATGAAGACGGCATCAGGGGAAATGGTGAGGCGAAGTGAGCGAGGGCAAGTTAAAAGCAGAACTGAGCTGTATGTTTCCTTTGTCTTTTTATTATTGTTTTATTCTTCTTCTTTTTTTTCCCCCTCACAATGTTAGAGTGACATTTAAAGACCATTTTATCCACTAAACCATCACTGAATTAGGAACACAGCCCTTGTACCTGCTCTCACTGTCCACTCTCTCAGCTCCACTGACCACACAGGAGCACGTTGTAGTTCTACAATTACAGCCTGTAGTCCATCTGTCGCTCTGCATACTTTATTATTATGGAACATTCTCACCATGTCAGTTGTAAAAATTTGTTTCTGCAAAATTCAATTTTGGTCTCTTTTCTGTCCTTCCTCCCTCCTCTGGTCTCGTCCACGCTCGTCCTCCAGTTGTCTCCATGCCCATCCCAGTGATCGGCCTGCAGGACGAGCAGAAGGTGTTTGTGAACGGCAGCTGCGTGCTGAACGAGCCTTACTTCGTGCTGGTGGGCTCCTTCATAGCGTTCTTCATACCCCTGCTCATCATGGTCGTCTGTTACTGCTTGACCATGAGGGTCCTGCGCCAGCACACGGCCACCTTCTCCCGGGACCGCAGTAGCTACGCCGATACCAACCACAAGCAGCCTTCTCCCCAGCCCAGCGTGAGTGGCATCAGCCTCTTGAACGAGGAACCGTCTATGGCTCAAAGCAAAGGGCCCTCACAGCCCCTCAGCTCTCCCGTAACGAGCCACACGGGCACAGCTCCACAAGGCCCAGGGAGACGGGGCATGACGCAGGCCATCAAGAACGAGCGGAGAGCCTCCAAAGTCTTGGGCATCGTCTTCTTTCTGTTCCTGGTGATGTGGTGTCCGTTCTTCGTCACCAACGTGCTGGTGGCCGTGTGCCGCGACGACTGCAGCGAGCACCTGTTCAGGTTGATGGATGTCTTCGTGTGGGTGGGCTACGTCTCCTCCGGAGTAAACCCCCTGGTCTACACTCTGTTCAACAAAACGTACCGCCACGCCTTCTCCCGCTACCTCCACTGCAGGTACCACAAACGGAGGAAAACCTTCTTCAGCAACTCGGCTTGCCAGGTGTATTCCGTCTCGCCAACCCCTGTCCTCTGTGAGAGGAGCTGTACCGACACTAACGGCAACGGCTTTCCCGCACAAATCAAGGCTCTGGACTTGAACCGGCTGCACGCACAATCGAATGAGTCTCTGAAAGACAGAGTCGGTAGACTTCCCAGCCCCGCGGAACATGTCAGCAGTGTCTGACTGATAGAACCCACAACATTTTTAAGGCAGAACGGGGGTAGAACCTGCCCCAACGAGTGTGTTCTCATCAGTAACCTGAGCTACTTTAAAAAATGAACACTAGGTAAGATGTGTGATACGTTTACAGCACTGTCCTGAAATCAAGGAGGAGGCGGTGGTTTCCTACCCTCCTTCAAAAGTTACATAGTACAGTTTCTGCCGTGCTGAGCCTGAAGTAGCAACAAGAGATGCTCTATTCTCCCTGTTCCATGTTTGTGGAGCACCACAATGATTTCAAAGCTGTGGTTTTGAGTTACGTTCCTTTAAAACCTGCATGATTTCGGAAGCAAACGTTCTGTTGGATTTAAGAGTTACAGACATCTGTGACCGTCACACTTCGCTTCAGTCGAAAATAAATTGATTTTAAAGGTAGCTCTGGTATCGCCGGGTTGTCACTGTGAAGCTGTTTTTATGTGATGTTCTCACAGCTGTGTTAGTGTCTTACTGCCAGTGGGTCACCCACATTTTTCAGTTCTGAACCGATTCCATTACACAGCTGTCGACACTATATTTATATATTTACATTCATGCATTTGGCAGATGCTTTTATCCAAAGCGACTTACAAAAGAGGATCTAACATTCGAACTACAGCACGATTTATACAAAACACCTTACACTGAGTGTAATATGCAGGAAGTAATAAGTGCATTAAAGAAGGACATTCAGTGCTAGAGATACTCTCAGAAGAGCTGGGTTTTCAAGGATTTCTTGAATGCGGAGAGGGTTTCTGTTGCTCTGATGGTGCTTGGAAGCTCGTTCCACCAGCGTGGTACCAGAGATGAGAATAGCCTCGACTGACCTGTACGGGGGGTTGGTCGTGTTAGTTGGTGCTCCTTTGAGGAACGGAGAGGGCGGGCGCTAACGTATGGTTTTAAGAGTCTATTGAGGAAGATGGGAGCAGAACCAGTGAATACTCTGAAGGCCATCATTAGTGATAGAGTCCAGTACACGAGCTCTTTTTACGGTAATATTATCACTACTGCTGTTGGGTTTGTGTTCACGGGAACATCACGAGGCTGAAATAGACCACACAGTGTTTATTGTTGGAAGAGCAAAAGTGTACACTATTAAAATGTTACACTCTTACTCCTGTACAGTTAACGTTAGTAACAGTGCCACTTTAAGGTCCACACAGAGCTATGGCAGATTATTTAATCTAGGTGCTCACTCAGGCCCCGGCCACACGAACACGGAGTGTTTTAAAAACCAACATGGACTTCAACACAGGTCCTCACTGTTACCACAGTCACAACTGTCATTCATTCATTCATTCATTCATTCATTCATGTTCTGTGACCTCTTCATCCTGTACAAGAAACGAATGGATGGATGAATGGATGGATAAATGAATGGATGGATGAATGAATGGATGGATGGATGAATGGATGGATGGATGGATAAATGAATGGATGGATGGATAAATGAATGGATGGATGGATAAATGAATGAATGGATGGATGAATGGATGGATGGATGAAATAATGGATGGATGGATGGATGGATGAATGAATGAATGGATGGATGGATGGATGGATGGATGGATGGATGGATAAATGAATGGATGGATGAATGAATGGATGGATGGATAAATGAATGGATGGATGGATGGATGAATGAATGAATGAATGGATGGATGGATAAATGAATGGATGGATGGATAAATGAATGGATGGATGAATGAATGAATGAATGGATGGATGGATAAATGAATGAATGGATGGATGGATAAATGGATGAATGGATGGATGGATGGATAAATGAATGGATGGATGGGTGGATGGATGACAGTTGAACTAGGCTATGAGGCTTTGCCTGTAGTGAATACATGAGAATGGTCTTCAAAGCATTGAACAGTATGGATCTGTGGGACCGTCTGCAGCCTCAACTTCCACTTTTCGTGTATCACTGCACCACCTTGTGGACACAACTGGGACTACATCCACATAGACACGAGGGCTATGTCCATTACTCAATTGAATCATTCTGAGTGGGGTGTGGGGGGTGAGTTATGATTAGGTTTTGTGAAGACGGAGGGCAGCTGTGAAGAGCTTTAAAGGTGTGTTCTGTGGTAAACTCTGGAGTGAAATATTTCAGTTTTGAATGATGTTATTGAACACCTCCTTGATTAAAGACACTGAGTGAATGAGGGCTGGACGATAATTCAGTATCAATATTTATCACAATATGAAATGTTTCAATAACAAGGACATGATGTTTAGACACTGTCAATATTTCAGTACACACACACACACACACACACACACACACACACACCTGTGGACAGTTTCACATTGTCTCCCTGTCACACACACACACACCTGTGGACAGTTAGGGTTAGGGTTTCACAGTCACCCTGTCTCTCTCACACACACACACACACCTGTGGACAGTTTCACATAGTCACCCTGTCACTCATACACACACACCATCTCTCCGCACACACACACACACAGACATGCACACAAACCTGTGGACACACATCCTGTCACTGACACACACACACACACACACACCTGTGGACAGTTTCACACAGTCACCCCGTCACTCACACACACACACACACACACCTGTGGACAGTTGTACATAGTAACCCTGTCACTCATACACACACACACACCGTCTCTCAGCACACACACACACAGACTCGCACACAAACCTGTGGACACACATCCTGTCACTGACACACACACACACACACCCCTGTGGACAGTTTCACATAGTCACCCTGTCACACACACACACACACCCCTGTGGACACACAGCCAATTCACCTACCATCATGTGGTCAAGGAAAGTGGAGCGCACCTGGAGGAAACCTACCCGGACAAAGGGATAACACCTGACAGTGACCTGAGATGAGGAGCAACACCCAGGACCCCGTGTGTCAGTGACTCCCCTGTAGCACCGCCATGACCCCAACACCAGACGTAGTTTAGATGGGAATCATAGAAAGGCCTACACCAGCCAACGTCCCGAGTGTGATTTGCTTCTGACCGAGTACAATACCAATAAAGAACATTCACTCTAATGTAACAAGCAATACACTGTGAGTAGAGCTTGATTGGGAATAACGTAATTCTACAGTAAGATAACGATGCCAAGCACACTGCAAACCTGCTGGCGTTCTCCGAGCAGTGGACTGGCCGCCCTCAAGCCCAGACCTCACCATTACTGACTGAGCTGTTTCTCTGAAACTCTGAGAGAAAGTTTGCCAAAATGAATAGAGGCTGTGATAAAGTTGTGGACACATTAAAGCAACAGTAGGTGGAGTTTTGACCTTAAACTTCCAGCTTCAAAATAGTGGGGAAACTTCACAGAGCTGTAACAGGGAGAACAGAGTCTCTGTTGTTGCTACTCCAGGCTCAGCACGGCAGAAACTGCACTGTGTAACTTTTGGAGGAGGGTAGGAAACCACCCTGTCCCTCCCCAGTGATTTCAGTACAGTGCTGTAATACAGTAGGGGGAGCCCCAGGAACAAGAAAATAATAATAAAACAATATAAAATCTTACATAGTGTTCCTTTAAACACTGAAGACCTTGTGCTTTATTGCTGTAATGTAGTATATAACGTTCTTTTATTATATTTAATTAAATGTGTTTTTCTGCTTTTTTACTTTTCCTCATGGTGACATCTGAAACTCACTAGTGGAGGGTGGGCGAAGGCTTTTGTTACTGTACAAACAACAAACATGTTTCTGCTAGAAATGCACCATTCATTTAGTTTCTGTGCTGTTTTGTGGCATCTTTAAAGTTTATTTCCATTATTAATTCAGTCTGGAAGAGAGTGTGTGTGTGTGTGTGTGTGTGTGTGCTGAGACATGGGGTGATGAGCAGGACTGTGAGGGGACGTGTGGTGGGAGAATCCTGCACATTTCTCTCTTTCAGAGCTGTGTGAATGGAACTGATTTTCCACTTGAATGGGTTTCTACAGTGAAACCCCTCCAAACAAACACATCCGAAAACACTACATCTCTCTCTTTCTCTCTCTCTCTCTCTTTCACTCTCTCTCTCTCTTTCTCTTTCTCTCTCTCTCTCTCTCTCTTCCCCTGCCTGCCACCCTCAATATCTCTCCATTCCCTTTCTCTTCAACTCTCACTCTCTCCCACTTTATCCCTCATCCCCTCCCTCCTTCTCCTCTGTCTCAATTTCCCTTTCCACTCCTCCCTCTCTCATCTCTTCCTCTTACCACCTCTCCCTGATTCTCTCTCTCTCACACACACACACACACATTCTCAAACAATAAATGTCCACACACTGAAGCTCCCTTCTCTTTTTTCCCCACAGTGCCCACCACAGGATTCTCATCTTCCCAGTCATCACACACACACACACGCACACACACACACACACGTATAGAATTCAACACGAACTAACTCCAGTAATAAACACAGACCGAGGACAGACATGCTGGAGGTGTAGGTCCAGTACGGAGTGGATGTGCCCTCGTTTGTGCCTCTCCTCGGTTTCCACGCTGGGGCTGGGTGGTGGTCTGTGAATCACGCTCTCCGCGCATGCGCCGTACCGCCGACGCTGCAGACCGACGCTGTCAGAGAAACACACACGCACACACACACTTTTAAACGTCTCACACACACGGGGCTCGAGCCGCTAAAGATGACACGCCTCTTTCATGTGTCCAGAGAGTAGCGCCCACCTTCCGCTGTCACTTCACCGGGAGAGAGACCCCTGCCTCCGGTAAGCGCCTTTTAAACGAAGGGTATATCGCTGTATTTCGTCATATTTGCTGTGGCTTGTGCTTTACTCACGTATCCCGTCTCTGCCTCGATAATACACGGCTGTAAACGCGTGGTAAAGACCCGTGAGGGTGCGCGTGTCCCGGAGATACGGGTTCTTCTCACGGTGGAGGGGTGTGTGTCACGGTTCTGGTGAATTCTGCCTGTTACAGTGCGCTGAAGGGCCCAGGGTCGTTCACCTGTTCGCCTCCGGAGCCTCGGAGCCTCAGAGTGACGTAATGTTAAGCAGCGGTCCATCACTGTGTGTGTGTGTGTGTGTGTGTGTGTATACACATTGTGGGATTCTCGTTCTTGTAGGAACCACAGGCTGGTCTCCACTATGTAAATCATAATTAAGGTGAAGACGTTTTAGAGACAGGGTTAATCTTAGGTTCAGGGTTAGGATCAGGATTAGGACTAATCTTAAACTTAGGTTCAGGGTTAGGATTAGGTTTAAGGTTAGATTTAAGCTTAGGTTCAGGGTTAGGATTAGGTTTAAGCTTAGGTTCAGAGTTAGGATTAGGTCTAATGTTAGATTTAAGCTTAGGTTCAGGGTTAGGATTGGGTTTAATCTTAGGTTCAGGGTTAGGATTAGGTTTAAGGTTAGGTTTAATCTTAGGTTCAGGGTAGGATTAGGTTTAATCTTAGGTTCAGGATTAGGTTTAATTTTAGGATCAATGTTAGGATTAGGTTTAAGCTTAGGTTCAGGGTTAGGATTAGGTTTAAGCTTAGGTTCAGGGTTAGGATTAGGTTTAAGCTTAGGTTCAGGGTTAGGATTAGGTTTAAGGTTAGGTTTAATCTTCAGGGGAATGGCTGTTTTTTTTTTTTTTCCTGAACAATGTACATTTTATACACTCTTTCCAAACACAGATACAGACCCACATTAGAACGAGTGAATTCAGCCGTTTACTGTGAAGCCTTGGTACACACAGACGTCCACAGCTAGTGAGAGTAGAGAAGCTGGAGGGTTGTAAAGACCTCCAGCACTGAGCTGTAGAGGAGCAGCTCTGTGATGGAACACCATCTCCTTCCTTAGGGATGAGTTGGAGTGATATCCGTGACCTAGATCTAATCATCTGTCGTTAGTACCTGACCTGTCTAATGCTCTGGTGCTTGGATGCCAGCAGACCCTCCCTCCCAGGAATGTTCCAGCATCTACTCTAAAGCCTTGTCAGAGGAGGAGAGGCTGTTATTGCTGAAAAGGGAGAGACAATTCATGTTAATACCCGTCGTGTCAGAAGAAGTGTTGGATCAGCGGATGTTCAGGAGTTTAATAATCGAAGACAGAAGAGTTATGATCATAATTTCACAGATGTATCAGGCTGTGGGTGCTGTATTACTGTCACACAGCTCCAGGGTTCTCAGGTTGTGGTTCTACCCCTGCCTCAGGTCACTGTCTTTGGGTAGTGCTGTATGTGGTGGGTTCTCCCTGTGTCTGCACGGGTTCCCGGCTTCCTCCCACAGTCCAAACACAGTGTGTGATTTGTATCTGGACTTTGGAGTAACATATGCAGGTGATCAGAGGCGTACCGATGTATTAAAGACCTTCACGGTGTTTACATTGTGTGTTTAAATCACTGTGGGCCGTACGTCATTAATCTGACTTTGTTATGAAACATTCCTGCACTATGTGATGCGCTCATGAATTGTAAACTAAATGATGCTGATTAATTTATACTACGCTACTTCACTGAAGTCACTAATAGGAAGTCATCAATAATTCAAAGTAATGCAATGAGAATTCAATCAACTTTTACATGAGCAAGGCCCAAAGAAATCCCCCTCAAACATCACATCAATCAGAGGCTTGATTAGGGGAGGTGGTTCACAGGTGAATGGATTTTATTGTAGAACATTCCGCAGCTTCCTCAGAATTATCCTCCGTTCAAACAAACAAAATACAGACATATTTTAACAAACTCTGCACATTTATTTTTTCCAAAGTCACTTCTGGCAGCGAGAGCAGGCAAATCGGGGGGGGGGGGGGGGTGTGCACTGAGCCCTTATGTTGGTGAGCACAAAGCTGAGTGAGGGGTTTTCGGCGCTGTGCAGTTCATCTCAGCACAACCAGACAGTGCACTCTGACGTGTGCTGGCGATAAAAACCCGTTTCTGAGTGAGTGTAAAGACACACACACCACAGACACGTCATTATACCACCCTCACTTTCAGATACCATCCTTAATTTTAAACGCAGCTGTGTACGGTATTACCCTTATACCACACAGCCTTGGTCTAGACGGAACTTTACTGGTTAATGGTGCTTTATTTGAACATCTCTGCACAATGTGTGCTAACCAATCGCATCCATCTCTGCCTCCGAGCTGATAACCAATTACATTTCTTCTGCCTCACACCATTCTAGTGATTTTGCACACAAGCAAATGCTGACCATAACCTTTCCTCAGCGTTAGCATTGTTAGCACATTTGAGGGACGTACTGCTTTTACCCACACCCAGACTCCCCAGAGCAGATTCGCTTTTTGGAAAATTAACAACATTCCGATAAAAGAATGACACCAACTATCCCTTGGGGAACAAGCTGGCTTTGCCTGTGTGTCATCTCATTGTTGGACGGAGTTTTTAAATAGCAGCCCAAGCCACAGCTCGGCCTCTGCTGAAAGCCGTGAGTCGTGTAAGTTCATCTGCTCTGCTGTTGGTGCTTATTTTTATCAGAATGCACTGCTAGCTTCCTCCAGTGAAGGGAAATGCCACTGACTCAAATTCCCCCCTCTGCCTTGGGAAGAGGAAGGATGGCACACAGCTCAGGTCAGTGGTCTAATGCACATTCCTGGGTCCACGGCCCTGAGGAGATTATATAAACGTGCCTCTTTGTCATGGAGCCTGGCGTGTCATGGCACTGCTGAGGCGTTGCCATGGTTTCCCCCTTATTAATCACTACATTGCTTCAGACTGGCTCCTGCCCACTCGCCAAAATAAAAGTCCAAACTTAAAAGTGCAGTAAGTCATTTTTACCTTTTTTATAAACATCATTTTTTATTATTTTTATATTATTTTTCTGTAAAAGGCAACTCATGCCAGATGTGTGATTTGCTGTGAGTTTTGGGTCCCTGAAAAAAAACCAGTTTATTCTCCACAGAGCGGGCCCCCAGTGTGCAAAATACCCCCTTATAATCGGGAGGTCCCTATCTTCTTACGTCTGTGTTGCGAAATATAAATTAAGGTTTTATTTAAATAGAGAAGGCACACACTGTCAAGATAATTCACCTCAAACACCTACTCAAACTACAAAGTAAAACCACGCCACTGCCCCTGCATTCACTGAACCGTGATCCCTGAACTACAGTCCTGTTAATAGCAAAACAATTTAAAAGCTGTGCCCCCCTTCCTTTTAAAAGGGAGCTAAATCGGTGCAGAGTGAGAGAACTGTTACTGCTTTCACTAGCAGCGCAAACAGGAGCGTGAGAATAGACCAGTCCTTCACACTGTGTGAAATTCTCATGGTGAATGGACCAATAGAAATGCTCCAAAATGACGGTGTTTTCCTTCTCCTTCAAAGTTACGGTTTTGGAGATACATCTTTTTCTTTGGACAGTGATGGTATATCGCACTAAGAAATATTAAATAATAAAACGTATAACTCAACACGAGCGAGATGCTGAATACAAACACCAGCAGCTTGAGTAATCACTGCACTAACGAGCTTTGAGGTAGTGAAACTATCAATAGAAATAGAAATATTACATCTGCGATTTCGGAGCAGACAAATGTGACGCTAGTAAAACTTTCACAGATATTTTACTAAGAACTATATCATCTGAGAGATGATTTCACTCCTTCATTCTCTGAAGTGGCACTCTGTCTAAACACTGTTTTTCTGTGGAACAACTCAGCTGCTGGGGTCTGACTCAAAAGCACATGACAGAAGATAGCGCCGCAGTGTCACACGGTCAGAAAAACAGACTGTTCCCATGTGTCACGGCCTGTTACGTCACTGCCACCGGGGGCAGCACAACAGCAGTTACCTACATTGGAGTTATTACTTTTAAATAATTTAATATGAGCCATAAAACTGAACTGAGTGTTTATATTTACTCAGTGACTTCCCTGCTGTGGCGTTACATCCTCGCCATTCACTGTTCAAACCTTTGAAGTGTAAGCTGTTATCCGAAGCTTGTGGGACATTCTCTAAGGCAAAAGAATGCTGCAATTTGTATGATTTTTTTACACAAATACATAAATGAAGGTTGTCTTTTGCTGTGATGATAAAAACAGGGCATTAAGCAGCTCCAGGGTTATAAACATTGCCTTAGGGACACAGAGGAGGCGTGAGAACGTCATAGTTATTTTATACTGATTGTACAGAGAGTCGCTGCCACACAGCCCCAGGGTCCTGGAGATTTGGATTCAATCCCCACTGGGGACACTGTCTGTGAGGAGTTGTGTGTTCTCTCTGTGTCTGCGTGGGTTTCCTCCAGGAGCGGTCAAAAAATACATGTAAGTAGATGGCATGGGTGTGGGAAATAGTGTGTGAGGGGCTGGGCGAGTGTGTGAGGGGCTGGGCGAGTGTGTGAGGGGCTGGGCGAGTGTGTGTGGGGCTGGGCGAGTGTGTGAAGGGCTGGGCGAGTGTGTGAGGGGTTGGGCGAGTGTGTGAAGAGCTGGGCGAGTGTGTGAAGGGCTGGGCGAGTGTGTGAGGGGCTGGGCGAGTGTGTGTGCGGCTGGGAGAGTGTGTGAGGGGCTGGGCGAGTGTGTGAGGGGCTGGGCGAGTGTGTGAGGGGCTGGGCGAGTGTGTGAGGGGCTGGGCGAGTGTGTGAGGGGCTGGGCGAGTGTGTGTGGGGCTGGGCGAGTGTGTGAAGGGCTGGGCGAGTGTGTGAGGGGTTGGGCGAGTGTGTGAAGAGCTGGGCGAGTGTGTGAGGGGCTGGGCGAGTGTGTGAGGGGCTGGGCGAGTGTGTGAGGGGTTGGGCGAGTGTGTAAGGAGCTGGGTGAGTGTGTGAGGGGCTGGGCAAGTGTGTGAAGGGCTGGGCGAGTGTGTGAGGGGTTGGGCGAGTGTGTAAAGAGCTGGGCGAGTGTGTGAAGGGCTGGGCGAGTGTGTGAGGGGCTGGGCGAGTGTGTGTGCAGCTGGGCGAGTGTGTGAGGGGCTGGGCAAGTGTGTGTGCGGCTGGGCGAGTGTGTGAGGGGCTGGGCGAGTGTGTGAGGGGTTGGGCTAGTGTGTAAGGAGCTGGGCGAGTGTGTGAGGGGCTGGGCGAGTGTGTGAGGGGCTGGGCAAGTGTGTGAAGGGCTGGGCGAGTGTGTGAGGGGTTGGGCGAGTGTGTGAAGAGCTGGGCGAGTTTGTGAGGGGCTGGGCGAGTGTGTGTGGGGCT
>NC_089814.1:36298624-36303624 GCF_029633855.1 Hoplias malabaricus | reverse complement strand
CATTGGTCTTTTCTGGAGTTGCACAACCACTTTGATAGAGGGATTGGACTTTTGGTCTAGGTCACTGGACTGGACTGGACTGGACTGAACTGGATGGAACCGAACCTGATTGGACTGGACTAAACTGGACTGAAGTGGACTGGACTGAACTGAACTGGACTGGACGGAACCGAACCTGACTGGACTGGACTGAACTGAACTGAAGTGGACTGGACTGGATTGGACAGAATTGACCATTACTGGACTGAACTAGACTACCCTGGACTGGACTGGGCTGGACTGGACGGAACCGAACCTGACTGAACTGGACTGCAAGATTTTCCAGTGTATCATTCCATGAAGCACATATAAAAGTCATTTTGACCAAGTGTGGGAATAAAGAACCAGTTTCCATGACAGCCCACACAGTGGGAGGCAATGCTGCTCGCTGCTATGGCAACAAGAATCACATTGGATGAGGTGAATATAAGCCATATTGGTTTGGGAAATATCACGTTTGGGGCGTCTGGGCTGTAGCGGATTGGAGCACCTGTTGTTTCAAGACAGTCATCAAATCTTTACATTATAATATTCAGGCAATAAACTGTTAAATGCTTTTCAAAGAGTCAAATCATGTGTAGTATCTGAAATTTGCTTTTTTTTAGAGCTGTGAGATTCATGAGAATAACAATTAATGGAAACCAATACTCCATTCTTTAAACTCATGCACTAAGTTCTTAAATAAAGTTAAATAGACATTCTGTCCTTTATGTTATTGTTAGTCTGTAGTTAAAATGGACCGGATCCATGCTTCAGAACTGTTTAACTGCTTTATCTTTGAGCTAAACGTGTGAGTGTGTGTCACCCTGCGGAGGACTGGCGCCCCCTCCAGGGTGATTCAGGGTAGGCTCCGGACCCACCGCCACCTGGAACTGGATAAGGGTCACGGACAATGAATGGATAAATGAATGGTTTATTTCTTTAATCAAATTTTCCATGAGCTAGGACCTTCACAGACACACAGTGCCACTAACCTGGGAGGGTGAGGGCAAGCACATGTTTCCTCTAAAAAATGTGAAGCTGACCACCACTACTCTCCTTCCACTGCTGCTTACACAGTGCCCCTGGATATCTGAACACACTAGGAGGAGAACACTAACTCTCCGGATCTGTTGTGTTAGCTAATATATTGTGGCGACGGCAAGTAGCCTATGGGAGGGTCTGGGCAGCTCATGGGGAAGCTCCCAGCGTGCTCTGCGGCCACCATTAAGTCAGTCTACGTTTGTTTAAGAGCTTATTTTGATGGGTTTTATGTTGTGAATATGTTTTAGGGTGGGGTGACTTTGGGTTTGCCTTCGTGTGTGTGTGTGTGTGTGTGTGTGTGTGTGTGTGTGTGTGTGTGTGTGTGTGTGTGTGTGTGTGTAGGACTGTACACAGCCGAATATTAATCACCGTGAAGGGTTTTCAGAGGCTGGTGAATGAGGACTTGGCCAGTTCCTCCACACACCGAACCCAAACTGCAGCTTGTTCCCTTGTTTCTTTTCCATGCGCTCTTTTAAGTGTTCAGTAAGATTGCTTGTAAAATGCAGTAATGGCTCAAACTTGTACCCAACCTCCAGTGCTGTGTGGACTCTTTTGGGGGCCGTCCCAACCTAAGAGTGAAGCCTGTTGTACTCTCTTGGTCTCCCGGTCTTGGAAGGCTGCGGTGTCACTGGGGAAGGACGGTAGATTTTATGTCTAACTGTATTTTATTCATTTTGTCCCCACAGTGTGTGTGTGTGTGTAGTCCAGGGCCGTCATGCCGCTGGTGAAGAGGATCATCGAGCCCCGGCACCTGTGCCGAGGTGCACTGCCCGAGGGTGTGACCAGTGAGCTTGAGTGTGTGACCAACAGCACTCTGGCAGCCATCATAAAGCAGCTGGGTGGACTCAGTAAGTTCAGTTAAAGATTCTACATATGGGTAAACTGTTCATAGCAAAACCTGACTAATGGCTCGGCACGGCTCAACATGCTTTCCCCTGGTCGCTGTTCCACTAGCAAAGCATTCCCACAAAATGTGGACCATGACGTCACAAACCCCGGTCTCTAATGGAAAACATGGATTTCGAAAAACCACAATGACTCGTTGTTTATTCACTGAGTCAGATAAAAAAAAAAAAAAAGCAAATGTGAAAGCTGCTGTAAATTACAAGCGGCGAGTTTGTGCTGGAGCTCTGTGTTTCCTGTTGATTGACATGTCTCCCCGGCCAATCAGTGCTAAGCAAGGTTTACACATTTAGTACCTACTCGGTTCACATTGTACCAGGTGAGAACAGGGACTAAAAAAGGACCCGGGTTCCAGGGATCAGGCACTAGATTTGTCAAAGGGAAAAAAAGAGCCGAGCCAAGACAAGTCAAGAGTGTACATCCATATACATCCTCATATCAGGGCTTATGTTGGTAAACGTGTGTGTGTGTGTGTGTGTGTGTGACTGCAGGTAGACATGCAGAAGATATCTTTGGGGAGCTGTTCAACGAGGCAAACAGCTTCTACATGCGCATGAACAGTTTACAGGAGAAAGTGGACCTACTGGCAGTCAAGGTTACACAACTGGACTCCACTGTGGAAGAAGGTGAGTGTGTTTTGATTAAATTAATTACTAATTAACAGCATTTTGTGTCAAAGTTATTTACATTAGAGGAGCGTCACAGTGGAGCAGCAGGTAGTGTCTCTGTCACAGCTCCAGGGACCTGGAGGTTGTGGGTTCCAGTCCCGCTCCGGGTGACTGTCTGTGAGGAGTGTGGTGTGTTCTCCCTGTGTCTGCGTGGGTTTCCTCCGGGTGACTGTCTGTGAGGAGTGTAGTGTGTTCTCTCTGTGTCTGCGTGGGTTTCCTCCGGGTGACTGTCTGTGAGGAGTGTAGTGTGTTCTCTCTGTGTCTGCGTGGGTTTCCTCCGGGTGACTGTCTGTGAGGAGTGTGGTGTGTTCTCTCTGTGTCTGCGTGGGTTTCCTCCGGGTGACTGTCTGTGAGGAGTGTGGTGTGTTCTCTCTGTGTCTGCGTGGGTTTCCTCCGGGTGACTGTCTGTGAGGAGTGTGGTGTGTTCTCTCTGTGTCTGCGTGGGTTTCCTCCGGGTGACTGTCTGTGAGGAGTGTGGTGTGTTCTCCCTGTGTCTGCGTGGGTTTCCTCCGGGTGACTGTCTGTGAGGAGTGTGGTGTGTTCTCTCTGTGTCTGCGTGGGTTTCCTCCGGGTGACTGTCTGTGAGGAGTGTGGTGTGTTCTCTCTGTGTCTGCGTGGGTTTCCTCCGGGTGACTGTCTGTGAGGAGTGTGGTGTGTTCTCTCTGTGTCTGCGTGGGTTTCCTCCGGGTGACTGTCTGTGAGGAGCGTGGTGTGTTCTCTCTGTGTCTGCGTGGGTTTCCTCCGGGTGACTGCCTGTGAGGAGCGTGGTGTGTTCTCCCTGTGTCTCCGTGGGTTTCCTCCGGGTGACTGTCTGTGAGGAGTGTGGTGTGTTCTCTCTGTGTCTGCGTGGGTTTCCTCCGGGTGACTGTCTGTGAGGAGTGTGGTGTGTTCTCTCTGTGTCTGCGTGGGTTTTCTCCGGGTGACTGTCTGTGAGGAGTGTGGTGTGTTCTCCCTGTGTCTGTGTGGGTTTCCTCTGGGTGACTATCTGTGAGGAGTGTGGTGTGTTCTCCCTGTGTCTGCGTGGGTTTCCTCCGGGTGACTGTCTGTGAGGAGTGTGGTGTGTTCTCTCTGTGTCTGCGTGGGTTTTCTCCGGGTGACTGTCTGTGAGGAGTGTGGTGTGTTCTCCCTGTGTCTGCGTGGGTTTCCTCCGGGTGGATTGGAGACTCAAAAGTGTCCGTAGGATTGGATATATTTATATACAGATAGATAGATTGCATTCTCTATAGTGGACGTGTATTTATTATGTTTTACATGTGATTTGTCCAGGTGCAGGTTATCTTTTGCATACAAATGTGTGTGTGTGTGTGTGTGTGTGTGTGTGTGTGTGTTTGTGTGTGTGTGTGTGTTAGAGAGAGAGAGAGAGAGAGAGAGAGAAAGAGAGGTAGTCTCTCTCTCTGTGGGTGTGAGACAGGAGGAAGAAAGAAGAAATTAAACAGCAGCCCTGAGGACAGGCATCTGGATCATGAAAACACACACACACACACACACTCAGTATGAACTGATTCCCTGTGACACAGCCAGGCTTCAGAACACACACATACACAAGGCCTTGTTAAAAGCAGCGCCAGCGGTAGAAGCTGAATCGACCCTTGCGTAACTAAAGCCTGCAGACCACTGTAATAGCCACAGTACAACAGCTGACAGGCCAGATGCTGTAATTGAAGCTTAGGACGCTAGGCTAGCTGCGTTATTTAACAGTGCCTTTTAATTACCGTTAAATCTCTCATGATCCTGAGCTTCTCCTTGTACATAGCATTCACTAACTTTACTTTTCATCTTAAATCTCCTGATGTTAACATTTCAAACCCTACGCCTTCATCCGTCCCCCATTTTAAAACAACCCTCAGTTCACCAGCGTATTCACTATTACATTTACATTTAAGGCATTTAGCAGACGCTTACGCTTATGGAGGGTTACATTGATTTGCCTTCTTTGAATATTGAGTAACCAATCAAATTGAGTGCACAGAGCATGTGTATATTAAAATAAAGCACCTGATGAGTTGTCTGGATTGGCTCTTTTTGCTGGAGGGCTGGACCTCACCATCATCAGCAAGTTGACTGCTTGTTTTCAGTTAAAGGGCGGGGCTTTACCTGTAAACAGACTTCATGGTAATTGTTACGAATGATGTAACTGGTGATCAGTTTCCTTATTTATAACGTCTATGGTTTTACCCGAAAGTGTTTGAAAAGAGCTTTTATCTTGTCCCATGGGTTGTTTTTATTGACCCCAGGACAGCGTGGTCTGAAGACTTGCCCTTTGTGTGTTATTCAGTCAAGTTCATCATAATGCTCAGATCTGATTGGCTGAGTAACATCGCATGTGATATATACAATGCATACGATTGGTCTGTGAGTTTCCTGGAC